>NW_011889212.1:591724-594131 GCF_000151845.1 Pteropus vampyrus | reverse complement strand
CTTGGTTCACTGGTCTGTAGGAACCTGGGTAAACAGCCTTGTACATTTCTTTTTCTGGTGCAAGTAGAACAGATAGCCAGAATTACAGACTGGGAAAAGGCAGGCTTTGGTTCCTCTCTAGGATTCTTCTTTTGCTCTTTGCTTTTATTAAAAACATAAAGATAAAACAACCTATTTACTGTTCACTTTGTGCTTATATGTAGTAGAATCCAAAAAGAATGTAATGTGCAACGTGATGATTATAGTTACTGCTGCTGTGTGGTACACGAGAAAGTCGTTAGGGAGTAAACCCTGAGATTTCTCATAACAAGGAAAAATATATATTCTTTTTCTTTTTCTGTTCTTATATGAGATGATGAATGTTAACTAAATTTATTGTGGTAACAATTGCACAATGTATGTAAGTCAAATCATTATGCTGTGTATCTTAAAATTATACAGTGAAATATGTCAATTATATCTCAATAAAACTTGGGGAGTGGGGATGGAATTTGCCTTTCCAGGCATCCAGGAACTAATAGTCTGATTTGGAAGTGAAAGTCATTCCCAAATATTTTTCAGAGTGTAAGAACTAAAAATAAAGTTGCTGTGTAGCCTATGCAAAAATCCCAGAAAGGGGTTTGAAGTGGAGGGAGGTTCATTCTGTATAGATAAATCCAATCTTCTGCTCATGTGTCCCATGGTCCAAACTCAGCTTGAATCCAGCTGATATGGAAGTCTGAGAAATACAGCCTGCAAGGTTAGCTCTTCAGAGATATTGAGCAGAAGAGAGCAAGAAAAAGAAATGGATTTGAGGAAAAACATGTTCAGGGCCATCATAGTCCATCCTTTCAGCTATTTATCAAATATATAGAATAGTTTCATGATTTAACATAATGAGGGGCAGCACTATTTTGCATAAATGAAAACACTTTTTTGTTCTCTCTAAAAAGTGCAGGTGCAAAAGACCATCAAGCATAGTGTCCACAATCTTCAAGTGAAAAACTGTTTTCTCAATCTGCTCAGGACATGAATCTTCATTGTCTGATAACCTATGTGATAAATTGTAAAATTAAGCAATACTGGCACTCCTCTCCCTATCTCTTCCCACACATAATTAGGTGTGGTCTAGCTGACACTTTTCTTGAATATCGAGAGTTCTCAGTTATTTCTCCATATTTCCTGTTAAAGGGTTAGTTTATTTGTGTATGTTCTTTCTGAATGAAGATAAAAGCTCTAAGTATTCATGGGCCTAAAACTATGGCTGGTTAAGAAATTAGGCTGTGGTCTGTCTGGCCATACCTTAACATGTGAAGACAGTTGTCAGGAGCTTTGCTGTCGCCTCCCCACCCCATATTTATGTTTCTGGTGCATGAAAGAAGGTACTCTAAGATACGCTGCACGTGTAGCTCTGATGCAGGGACACTTTCAGTAGTATTTCAGATTTAATATTCTGTTACTTTAAAGTGTGTATGTGCATACATGTGGCTATTTCCTGTCAATTCATAGCTCACTTGAAATGATGTATTTAAGAATTCTTCATGGGGTGGTTTTCTATATATTTATTTTCTGTTCATATTTTTGTGGGTATTATTTTTATATATTATAGACTGACTGCCTTCTGTACTATGAGAAAGGGATGAGATATCCTGTCATGGAAGGGAGAATGCGCAATTAGCTTTTCATTTGGGCATAAGGGTTCTCTGTTCTTTCTGGATGTTGCCAGAGAGAGAAATTGCAGATCTGCCTTGGCAGTAGAACCATTCATATTCACTTTTTCCATCATTAGGCAAATTTCTCTGTGGCCTAAAATACGGCACAAAGAAGGCCAGGTTGGAGTTAAAGGGACAGAAGTTAAACAACCAGATTTTAAAACGGAGTTCTCCAAGTAACATTTCAGAATAGCTTATACTTCTGCTTCAACAGTCTCTTGTACAAAATTTGTGCTGTAGTTTTATCTACCAATGTTATTTCATCATTTATTCCATCTTTCCTGGATTTTCCAAATTTATAGATCACTAATTATGCTCTTACTTATCCAGTAATACTACTGACTAATAATCTTTATTTCAAAACTATATTCTCCTTATTCTAGGGTGAGAGTAGTATTGGCATGTGCATTCTCTCCACTTTCTTTATAATCTTGAATTATTCTTTTGTTTTTAATGTAACTGTGTTGTTATTGTGATATAATTAACATACAATATATAATGTGCAGAATTTAATGGTTTTTATTATAGTCACAGAATTGTGCAACTATCACTACAAAAACATTTAGAACATTTTCATAATTACAAAAGAAATGCTCAGCAACTCCTTTCCTACCTGTGTTCGATGCTTTAGGATTGCTGTGATGCTGACAAATGACTGGTGAGCAAACACATGGGTAATTCAAAAACAGCATTTCTCCCTTACTTTTGTCCTATAC
>NW_011889212.1:571252-590409 GCF_000151845.1 Pteropus vampyrus | reverse complement strand
GAGTGATAATGATGTGTCCATTAGTTGTAACAAATGTACTATCTGTTGGGGGACGTTGCTAATGGGGAAGGCTATGCATGCCTGGGGGCAGGTGCACTTGGGAATTCCCTGTATCTTTATCTCAATTTTGCTGTGAATTTAAAACTGCTCTTGAAAGATGCATAGAAACAAATGAGAATGAAAATGCAACATATCAAAACTTTTGGGACATGGCAAAAGGAGTAATAAGAGGAAGTTTCTATCATTACAATCTTTCTCAAGAAACGAGAAAGATCTCAGCAAGTTAACATTACATCTTTAAAAACTAGAAAAAGAACAAATAAAGCCCAAAGTCAGCAGAAGGAAGGAAATAATAAAAATTAGAGTAGAATTTAATGAAATTGAAAACAAAAGACAATAGAAAAGATTAATGCAACAAAGAGCTGTTTCTTTGAAAAGATCAATAAAATTGAGAACCCCCTGGCTAGACTCATTAAGGAAAAAAAGACACAAATGAAAACAAAAATGAAAGAAGAGAAGCTATGACAGATACCACAAAAATACAAAGGATCATACAACAATACAATGTGCCACCAAATTTAATAACCTAGAAGAAATGAACAAGTTCTTAAAAATATACGTCTTTTCTGGACTCAATCATAAAGAACTGAAAACTATAAATAGACTGGTTGACAGTAAAGAAAGTTACAACAATCATAAAAAACCTCCCAAAAAGTCTAGGACCAGATGGCATCACCAGTGAATTCTACTGAACATCAAAGATGATTTAATAGCTATCCTTCCCAAACTCTTCCAAAAAGTTGAAGAAGAGGCAATACTTCCCAACTCATTTTACGAGGCCAAAATTATCCTGATAAAAACAAAGTCTTAAAAAACGACTACAAAAATTAAATTCATTCTGATTATTCCTATATCTAAAAGATACTTACCTATTAATTTACATATACTTTAAAGTTTTTAATTGTATTTTATAATCCTCTACCTGAAGACTTTTACCAAACAAAAATAAACCTTAAGCAGCATTCTCAGGCAATATCTCAAAACACATGCGCAATCTCAAAAGAAAAAGAATGGGATGCTGTGAAAGGGGAGAAAAAAAGGACAGCTAGTTCTATTCCCAAGCTCTGCTAATAGAGCTCCCTGCATTAATCAGAACAGTCCTATTTCCCAGGAGTTTTCTGATTAGGAGATTTCAGGTGGCCTGTGTCATGGCTCCTTATATATGCCATCTATCTCTGAGTAAACACCTCCCCAGATTCTGAGGCCCTTCTTGGCAAACAGGGTGGGGAAGACCACATCTTCATACTTTGTAAGTAAAGCTACTACATTCAGGGAAATATCAGACTTTACACATATCTGTTTCCTTTAAGAATGAAGAAGATTTATTAACTACAATGAGCTCTTGTGGAAACCTAAGGAAACCTATGGAAAACTTTTCCCTGAAATCTGTACTTGGGGACATTATGTTCTGAATGGTTTCCAGTGGTCTATGGACCACATGTGTTGATGCTTATATAATTTGTTAGTCTGCCCATGTAATAGTGAGTTTTCAGGTTTGTCGTGCCACATTTCAAAACCATCATCTAAAAGCCTCTGGCACTATGGCCACTGTCCACTACCAATATCATCCTCATCTTCATCAACCTTTACCATTACTAAATGTCTCCCATTTTCTAGTTAGCAGATTAAATGCCTTATAAATGTTATCACGTGTAACCCATAAAAATTAATGCTTTGGTAAACTACTAATTTCACAAAGTAGAATCTAATGTAAAGTGCTTATTTGGAGACCCTCAGCTAGTTTGTGGCAGAGCCAGCATTTGCACCTAGGTTTGCCTGACCCTACAACCATATCAGTGACTTTCTGTAATAAGAGGAGAGAAATAACTCAAGGTAGTCCTGCTCAGAACCTGCAACATGCTTTTGGTGTGAGACTGGATGATCATTTTCATATAAGAAGAGAATTACTATAAAAAAATGGAAGGAGGCACATAAAAGTTTACCCTAGAATACTAGGACAGACTTTTCCATCAAAAAAACCAACACACACACACATACATGCAACTCATTGTTTGAGAGTAAAGGAGAGTTCAGTGATATTCTTTTAATAGATATGTAATTTCAGGCTACATAGCATGAATTAAATAGTCAAAGCTGTAATGTGTTGAGATCTTAATGTATTTTTTTTTAATTCTGGGTCAGTCTACAACTCTGGGATTTAATCTCTCTCAAAAAATATCTATTATCTTCTCATACTGCACAATATAGTGCAAGATATTGGGAGTACAATGATGAAAAGCAATGACCTAGTTTCTATTAGCTTATTTTAGTTGAAGAGGCGTATTTTCAAATAACTTATGATAACACAATGGAATGACCACTATTCCAGATGTATAAATAAAAAATGATGTAAAAAAAATGTGACTCCAGAGAAAGAAGCAATTCCTTCTAACTTGATATACAGAAGGTGATGTCATAAAATGCTTCCAGAATTAAATAAATTAACGTTAAATTTATAAATGGATCAAAGGAACAAATAGTGAGTCTGAAGAATTTAGGATCTTTCGAAGAAGAGTGAGAAGTACGTGATTAAAGAAAATACAGCGTTGTGAAAAAACCTGCTACAGTTGGTAGTTTAGTGACATAGGAAAAGCCCGGACTGACTATATGAAAAAGTTCCCAGGGTTGGAAAGAGAGTAGGGAGCAGCAAGAATAGGTTTTGGTCAGATTGGGAAGATACTTGACTGCTATAATAAAGAGATGAAGATTAAGAGATTCAACTTTGTGATGAAGACAATGAAGAGCTCTGTATGAGGAACAATGTGAAGATATATTTTCAAGATCACGCTGGCATCAACGTGGGGAAAGCATGGAAACCCTTAAACTCAGGGCAGGAAAATTACTCATGAGCATATTGCTGTAGTTCCTGGATATAGGAAAAAAAAGTGATAATAGTGATAATAGTTAATATTTGGTGAACTTTTATATCACAGTGAGGTATCCTCCTGAGTTTTTCACATACATTAACTAATTTAATCCTCACAATTATTTTATGGGGTATGCATATTATTATTTCTTTAGAGACAGAGAAGTCCAAGCACACACAGTTTAGTAACATCATATGGTTAACTCAGTCAATAAATACATCAATTTGTACTTGAACCCATCAGAGTTTAGAATATGTGATCCTAAAAATTCACTTGGGATGCCAAATAAAAATTCATAACATCAAAAATCCATAATACTGACCTTTGAGATCCTTTATACCAAAAACGTTCTGTTTGTAATTGTCTTGATTGCTTATATTTTTTTATGGTATGAAAGTTAATTAGGTACAGTTCAAGTTATGGTATTGTAAATAGTATATATCTCCATACAGGATATTATCATGTCTATTAACAGATAGTAGGGACTCAACAAATGTTAGTTCTTTATTATGATTGGACATAATCAAACTAATTGAAAGAAAGTATCCAAGAGATGAAGAGAGGATTTCTTTTGGGGCCACCAGAAGACAAACTTGTTTTATTTATTGAGTATATAGAATCAGTGCCCATACTTTTTGCTGTTCATCTGAAATTCTGTACAACCCTATAAGACATATTTCCACAAATACTTATTGACTGGCTACCATGTGAAATGATGGGTACAATCACACTGAAGAGATATTTGAGTTTAAATAAAATGGATCATTGCTGGATTTATTTGCATATAAATTCTATATCCTTATATAATTGTTCATTTCTTATTTCTTATTCTCCTCTTTTATTAGATGTGGTCTGGTTTTCTTTTTTAAACAAATCTTTACAAGCTTTTTATATCATATAAGTATTGTATTTTATAAATGTTTACCTGCCGAAATAATTATTTTCAGGTTGAATGTATTATAAAGAAGTATAATTTATCATTGAAGAACACTTAGATTAAGATTCTGCAGTTTGAGTTCAACATGTCGACTTTCCAGAATACCACAACCTCTTCTATTGTTTTCCTGCTGACTGGTGTTCCTGGACTGGAAGCCTTCCACACCTGGATCTCCATTCCCTTCTGCTTTCTCTATATAACTGCCTTTTCAGGAAATAGCCTGATTCTTTTTGTCATTGTCACTCAGCCCAGCCTCCATGAACCCATGTATTATTTCCTCTCGATGCTGTCCACCACTGACCTAGGCTTGTCTATATCCACCTTGATCACCATGTTGGGTATATTCTGGTTCAATGCCAGGGAGATCAGCTTTAATGCCTGCTCGTCACAGATGTTTTTCATTCAACTTTTCACTGTCATGGAGTCTTCAGTGCTGTTGGCCATGGCCTTTGATCGTTTTGTGGCCATTTCTAATCCTCTTAGATATGCCTCTATCTTAACTGATCTTAAAATAGCACAGATTGGAGTGGCAATAATCACTAGGGGAACACTGATACTGACTCCTATGGTATTGCTTCTTAAGCGTCTCTCATTCTGCCATAGCCACGTGCTCCATCACTCCTATTGTTTCCACCCTGATGTGATGAAGCTTTCATGCACAGACACCAGGATCAATAGTGCAGTTGGGCTGATAGCTCTGATCACAACTGCTGGGGTGGACTCAGTTTTTATCATCCTTTCTTATCTTTTGATTATTAAGACTGTCTTCAGCATTGCATCCCCAGAAGAGAGGAAGAAAGCTTTTAGCACGTGTATCTCCCATGTTGGGGCTGTTGCTGTATTCTATATCCCATTGATCAGTTTGTCCTTTGTTCACAGATTTGGGAAACAGGCCCCACCCTATGTACATACTCTGATTGCCAATGCCTACCTGCTGCTCCCCCCTGTGATGAATCCTATAATCTACAGTGTGAAGACCAAACAGATACGCAGGGCTGTGCTGAAAGTTCTTCCTAGTGCAACAAAGGACTAGATGAGTTTTTCAATGTTTTTTTAGTACTGATCATTTTATAAATTAATAAAATGCCACTTTTTGAGTTAAAGTATTGAGTCTCATGCTTGGGATGAGAGCATCCCAAATGATCACGTTAGCTTTAGGTTAGAAGACTATGAGTTATGAAAAAAATTTTAAGTTGGAGATTTTCTATCACCATTTTCTTCAGAGAGACAAGTTTCTTTGTGGCCTAAAATGTGGCACAAATAGACAAGTTGGGGTTAGAAGGACAGAAGTAAATCTGCATAGGTTTTATTTTATTGTCTTTTCCAATTGACTTGGCTAGAACCTCCAATACAATGTTGAATAATTGGTGAAAGTGAACATCCTTGTTTTGTTTATCATATTAGGGGAAATAATTCAGTCTCTCACCCTTAAGTATAATGTTACTTATGGATTTTTAAGAATCTATTATCAGTTGAGGAAATTCCTTTTTTCTTCCTAATTTTTGAGCATTTTTATCATAAATGTTGAATTTTGTCAAAATCTTTTTCTGCACCTATTCATCTATTGAAATGATCATATAGTTTCTGTTCTTTATTGTCTTTGTAATTACATACATCATATATATATAATAAAGTACATATATTCTATACATCAAATGTTAAATCAACCTTAATTTCTAGGATGAATCCCACTTAGTCATTATACGTAATCCTTTTCATGTTGCTGAGTTTGTTTTGATAGTATTTTATTGAGGATATTTACATCTGTATTCACAAGATATATTGATTTTTAATATTCTTTCTGTGATGTTGTGTTCTGGTTTTGACATTAAGGCAAAATGGCTTCTAGAATGAGATAGGATGTGTTCTCGCCTCTTCTCTTCTTTAAAAGATTTTGTAAAGAATCGATATTATTATTTTATTTAGATTTGGTTAATTTATCTATCTAGACCTGGTGAATCTATCTATTCAGACCTAGATCTAGTAAATCTATCTAGATCTGTGGTTTTCTTCTTTGGAAGTTTTAAAATTGCTAATTTACTGTTATCAAAGAAATAACTTTTGGTTTTGTTGATGTTAGCTATTGTTTTTCAATTCTCTATTTCATTAATCTCCACTAATCTAATCATTATTATTTTCTTTTTTTCATCCTCCTCACCCAGTATCTTAAAGTGGAAGTTTAGGTAGTCAATTTTAGATATTTCCTTTTTCAGTATAGGCATTTACTGCTATAAAGTTTCCTCTAAGCACTCTTTAGCTTCACTTCAGAATTTCGATATCTTGCATCTTGGTTTTCATTCATCTCAAGGTATTTTCTAATTCCTTTTGTGATTTCTCTTTTAGCCCACTGATTATTAATTAGCCTATTGTTTAATTTTCAAATATTTGTGAATTTCCAAAAAATTTTGTTATTGATTTATAATTTAATTTCATTGTGGCCCACTTCTCTTGGGGTTAAACCCTTGCTTGACATGCATGGCACTAGGCAAGAGAGCATACAGTCTTTTTAGCTTTTCAATTTGCCGCTCTGCCTTATGACACAGCTGGGAAAGGTTGTGGGGCCCCAGTATTCTTTGACTGCCATACCTGGAATAAGGCTTATGTCATATGATTAGGCCTGGGTGGATGAAGAGAGCCACTGACTTTTTGACTGTGCTTACCTAGAATTTAGGTTAGCATCCAAGGTTGGAGCTGGGGCATGGGGAATGAGAAATACTGTGGTCTGCCCTTCCTGGGAGATACCATAGCTTTATGTGGAGAGTGGGTGGGGATGGGGATGGGGTGTGGAAATGGGGAAGGAAGCCCTGTGCTCAGGGATTGGCTATACCACCTGGAGTAGAGCTATTAATATGCTGAGCTGTGGGGACAAAAGTGGGCTGCATCTAAGTGCCACAAACTCTGACTATTCTTACAGTGATTTAACAGGTTTTCTTGAATAAATGATTTTTCATTTGCTACATGCCCTCAGGCTAATTTCTAGAGAATTTAGATGTTTATACCTACATTTATATATAATTTTCATTGTTTATGTTTGTTTCCCTGAGGATCATGTTCACAAATCTCACGCTGCCATTCTGAAAGTTGGTCTCTCCATTTCTTTATAGTTCAAACCACACTTTGTGATGGTTTCCTGATCTTCTCAGGTTGGATTAAACATTCTTCTTATATGTTCTTATTACTCCTCCTGCTTATATACATATATTGTAACACATCACACAGTACTTCGGATTTTGATTGGTTACTTTTTTATCTACATCTTTCACTAGTTATGACAATATCTTGTTTGTCTCCACCACTCTATCATATTGTGCAATGTCTAGTAATAGTAGATACTCAGTAAATAAAAGAATGAATCAATGCTAATTAAATTATATGTAAAAATTTTAGATAACAAGATATAATTCATTCTAAAATTAAACAAAACTATTATATAGACTTTAAGAAAACAAAACAGGACTGAAAGACATGAATTATTTTAAGAAAAGTTTTAGAAGCTTGATCTAATGAGCAAAGTATTTATTTTAGCCACTGTCTTTCATGCTTTCAAAACTTTACTAACATTTCCATATTCTTAGGATATTTCATTGTGCATTCCTAAAAAGTGGATTAGTGGAGATTGAAAATAAAAAAAGTAGATTGAAAATAAAAAAAAAAATTCAGCCAAACGACATCCCTTATCCACTCCACCTCACCTATTTTTTTTTTTCCAGGTCACTAATAGAAGAGATCATATTGATTAAATACTAGGTCTTAGAAAAGATAGCTAAAGAGTAGATTTTATTGCATAGGTGTTAGAGTCAGACCTCAGACACCTTAGGAAATAGAACTTTTTTAAAGGCCCTATGGATCAGCTTGGTTTTCACGCTATAAATAATGGGATTCATCACTGGTGGAATAAGTAAATACAAATGGCCATAAGAGTATGTACACAAAGAGATGCCTTTTCCCCAAACTTATGGACAAAGCATAGGCTAATGAGAGGGATGTAGAAGATGGCAACAGCACCTATGTGGGAGATACAAGTGCTAAAGGCCTTATGCTGCTCTTCTGGGGAAGCAATGCTCAGGATGGTCTTAATAATCAGGATGTAGGAGAGGAGAATAAAGATGGAGTGTACTCCTGCAGTAGCTATGAGGGCAGTAAGTCCCAAAACACTATTGATCTTATTGTCAGAACATGAGAGCTGGATTATATCAGGATGGAAACAATAGGAATGATGGAGCACATGGTTTTGGCAGACGGATAGTCATTTAAGAAACAGAACCAGAGGCATTAGGATCACTATTCCCCTGACAAGAATGGCAAACCACATTTTAACAATTCCGGAATCAGTCAGGATGGTAGTATATCTCAGTGGGTTACATATGGCAATGAAGTGGTCAAAGGCCATTGCCAGGAGCATTGAAGACTCCATGACAGTAAAGAGTTGAATGAAGAATGTCTGGGCAGCGCAGGCATGGAAACTGATCTGTCTTGCATTGAACCAGAATATGCCCAGTGTAGTGCCTAGTGTTGAAATACACAAGCCCCAGGTTGGTGGATGAGAGCATAGAGAGGAAATAGTATATAGGTTCATGGAGACTTGACTCAGTGATGATGACAAATAAGCTTATGCCATTCCTGGAGAGGGCAGTTATATAGAGACAGCAGAAGGGGATGGAGATCTAGGCATAGGCAGCTTCTAGTCCTGGAATTCCCGTCAGGAAAAATATCAGAGATGGGGAAGTGATGTTAGTAAAAGATGACATAATTACTGTGGAATAATAATTCAGTTGAAATAAAATGTCCTAGAATGAGAAATGAAAACACCATTCAGCAATTTTATTGTGATTTCTATTAACTGTAGTTAGATAAATCAAATTGGGAATTATCCTTAAAACCTTATCCTTTTTTTGCTCTCTGGTTTTTCTTTCTTTTCTTTTTCCTATATTGAGCTTGCCCTCCATGATTTTTGTTTCCTGATTCACAACAGAGAATCTTTTTTTTTTTTTTTAATCTCAGGGGTACTTTTTGTCATCTTACACTTTGACCCTAAGCATTTTCTTTCCCTATGCTGTTGTACTCTCCATATAGAGGGAGAATTGGATTGAGATAATCTGAAAATACCAAGAATTTAATGAAGACCTCAAAGTAATATTAGTTTTTAAAAGTAAGATTTACTATTTAATAAAAAACGTGCAAGTTTGAATATTCGTGTTACTACTAGTACATTATCATGGAAATTTATTTTACATTTTAAAGTTATATAGCCTTTTCAGAAAATAATTTTATTTAAGGAAATAATTTTATATGAGTTCTAGATCCGATATTCTGTTCATTATTTCTTGGTCAAGGGATCTTACCCCTGTTCGGCTAGGGCTGTTTCAATTCTAGAGTTACATTTCTGATCTTGATTTTTAATTTTCTTACCTGTTGTCCCTGTAGTTGTGTTGATCCATAACTGTTAAAGAAAATTCATCTTCAACAATTAGTCCTTTAGGAGGCAACTGTATTAAATTTCAAGGGTAAGAGTGACCTGGGTATACAGAGCCTAGTATTAGATACTTTCCTCTCCAGCCTCATGTTTTTGCAATCATTGCTATCATTATTTATGTATAGCCTCTGAACAAAACATTTACAGAGAATATCTTCATCAAGGTAAATAACACAGTTAAGCTTTCCATTCTAACATCAGGCAACATCTGACATGAGACTTGAGGGTGAGGTCCTGGGCAAGTTTTATTCTTCCTTTCTCCTATCTCATATTGACCTAAATCTTGTGATCCAGTCCCTTATGTAATGGAAAGTCTTGCTAAGCTCTTCACTAAGCCACTGTGATGGTGCTCCGAATACTCTAAATTTTCTTCTCTTTGGGTCTCAAAGACTGAATGCTTTCTTCATAGTCCCAGGCATTGATTGAAATCCCATTGGTCATTCATGAACATTTGGAATCATGATGCCCCCAACTAGTTGATTTGGAGAATATACTCCTGCAGCTGTATTATACCTACACAGGCTTACCTCCTTAGTGATTAAAACATTCTGGCTCAAAATATTAGTTTGTGAAACCTCTTGTGACTATCTGTTGTATTGTTGACTACTTTTTGTTTAATCCCTAGTGATTATTGCTGTGCAGTCTCAACTTTTATTCCTGCTCTCACAGGCTATTGAGATCCCAACATACCTTACATCCGAGGCTGCTCAGTTTGGGTTCAGCACAAAAGAGCCTCGTGTCTTTGATCTTGTTATTTAACGTTTGTATTAAAGATGATTGAATCACATGATCTCTATTATTGTTTTCTTATTCTATGCAATTGCAATTTAGAAAGTTGTTACAGAAATAAGCTTGTGGGCATTACTTAATATCCTAAATACAAGAAATATTATGGAAAGGGCCCTTATGCAGAAAATTTCAAATGATGTTAAAATGATTATGAAGTAGTTACTTTGCTGATTATAAGGTGATTTGTGCTCCAGTGACTTTGTTATTATTTGATTGAAAAATACATTAAGTAAAAGAAAATCAATTTCTCACTCAGGTTTCTGTCATCATTCAAAATTAATATGCAAAAATAAAAATAAAATTTCCTTATTCATTAGATAATTTCAGAAGAACATTTTAAAGGTCATACATATAGAAGGATAAGGAAATATTATATTAGAAAAATAACGACCTTATGACTGGAACCACCAATTCAAATTTAAGCAGATATAATTTAAATAAAATAAATAATAAAAAAAAAGGTCGATATTTTAAGCCAGTGTCCATAGGTGGGAAAGCAGCAGTAGTAATGTTCAAGAAAAAGTACTATTTTGGTTTTGGAAGTCTCCTCCAAGGTGACTTAGGACATTGGCTATAAATGTTTTTACTTATAATATCTCAGAGTTATATGTAATTATAGAATTTTAGAATTGAAAAGTACCTTAGATATTTTACTTCTTCCTCAAGATGACATTAATTTTATAAAATGATCTTCTAGTTGCCTAAAAACAACTCATTAATTTTATCTGTCTTATTCCTGTCAAAGTGAATCGAAGAAAAAAATGATGTGTATATTAAAAACAATAGCACTTGAAAATTATAAGGTTTATAATCAGCCAAGAGAAAACTAAGAATAAATACATGGTTATATTCAAATGGCTGAAATGTTATATTTGAGAAGAATTACATTTGATCTGTATGCCATACAGAAGGTAAACCTAGAACCAGCAAGAGGGAGCTTGCAAGATGCTCCTTTAAGAAGTGATGCTCTAAAGCATGGAATGAGACAGAAACAGTGCAATATTGAGCTTCCAAAACTAGATGACAAAACGGTCACTTTGTCTAAACACAAATATGTATTGTACATCTACTATAGACCAGGCCTAGAAAATTAGATGTTAAGCACAACAACCTCTGTGACCCTAAAATACTTAGTCGGCTAGGGGTACAGACAAGTAACAAGGATTTAGCATAAAAAGTAAATTTAGTATGCTATCAGGACACATCAAGAAGACAAGTTCTTTGTGGGTGTTAAGGAATGGATTTTAGTAAATAATGATGTCTAAATAGAGACCTGAATTCTAAGTAGAGTTGGCAAGAAATGAATGTGTGTGTGTGTGTGTGATAGACAGTGTTAATTCTAAGTGTTAGCTTGGCTGGGCCACAGAATGCCTAAATATGGGTTTAAACAGTTTTTGGATGTGCCTGTGGAAGAGATTAGCATTTGAATCCACAGACTGAGTAAAGCAGAATTCTCTCTCCAATGTGGGTAGTCATCATTCAATTAGTTAGGGGCTCGAATAAAACCAAAAGGCAGAGGAAATGAAAATTCTCTCTGCCTGAATGCTGAGCTGAGACTTCAGTATTCTCATGCCCTTGAACTGCGACTTACACCATGAGCACTCCTGGCTCTCTGGCCTTCAGACGTGGACTGAAACTCACACCATCAATTTTGGTTCTTAAGTTTTCAGATTTGTACTGGAACTATGCCACTGGCTTTCCTGGGACTCTAGCTTGCAGACAGCAGATTGTGAGACTTCTCTGTCTCCACAATCACGTGAGTTTTTCACAATATATCTCCTTTTATATCTGTATCTCTGTATCTCTGTATCTCTCTTTCTATCTCTTCTATTTGTCAATCATCTATCACCTATCTATGTAATCTATCTATCTGCCTACCTACCTATCATCTATGCATGTCCTATTGGTTCTGTATCTTTGAGAACCCTGACTAATATAGTGTGAAAGGGGAGGGAAGGTACAATAATAACAGAATGTGTTTGATGATGTTTTAAATGATAAATTGAAGATGATAATAATTATAATTACATTGCAAGATACTTAAGACCTATCATTATTGAATCCCAGGCTTTACAGAAATTATATACTTTACATGATTTATCTCATTTAATTAAAAAATTATATTGCTTATTAGATTTCAGTTTTTTTCCATCCAGGAAAGTAAAAATTAGAGTGATAAATAAATCATAATATTTCATACAGTGGAAAAGATAGCCTTTGAATTTCATTTTTATAAATTCAAAGTTTGTTACAGTTCTACCATGTTACAGTTCTACCATGTTACAGTTCTATCAATGTTTCTTCATGGTGGCAAAATTGGTAGAAAAATGTAAAAAACAATTTTTGTGTAACATATACATGTGAATTACTAAAATATCAAGTATTCGTGTGATTTTTTTCCCCTTCAACAACCATATACTATCATTGTTCTCTGTCTCTAGCCATAAAAAATACGTAGGTATTATGCTTATCACACACGGTATTTGATAGATTTGTTTTACACTTCCTGATTTTTGTTGTTCTATTTCAAACTTATTTTCTTGTTCATATTTTTTTACATTTTATTAATAATAAACCACCAGTTCTGCAACATGATGCCTTCAAAATATTAAATATCTTTAAATAATTTTCTATTTACACGCATGGAATGTTTAAAAAATTAGGAAAGTCAATTTAAATCTTTGTGTGTATACAAATTCATTTTTGTCCTTGTCAATATCACCTCGCATGTTAAAATATTAAGATTACTCGTTAAACTAATAGTGCATAATGTATAATGAGACCTGCTGCAATCATGGATTTGAGCTATGGGTTACTTTGATTAACTCTGCTTAGTTTTGTAGCCACTGCTGACATATTTAACCCACGTTAACTGACTTCAAATGCATCTGTTTATTATCAGCTTGACTTGAATGTTTCATATTTTTAAGTGGGTTGTAGTATGTTAATCTGAATGGATCAACATTATCCCCACTACAAGAAAAAAGAACTAAAACCTCATGTCTTACTACTAATAAATCACTATTAGTTTCAGATAAATTATTTATCTCTTTAGAGCTCAACATATAACCCCAAGTATCTCATATTTTATGTTTTTACTTAAAGAAAGTATATTGTTTTTCTTTTTATGGCAGAATTCTATATTGATGGGTAAAATTTAGTTTTTGAGTCTCTAGTTGGACTCTCCATGTCTAGCACCATGGATAATAAATTTTAGATATTTTATCTTATCTAGGGAATACCTGGCAAATTTCAAATTAATCACATACCCTGGATTTTTTTCAGAATTTCACTGTTTATAAATTTTTTCAGAAAAAAATATCCAGGACATTGAAAAAGAATCTCTATTCTTTATTTCTAAGCTGTGCCGAAACAGTAATAAATTACTAGGACCTTCACTGTAAATTCTTAAACCAGAGGCAATTCCACAGCACCTTGTGTGTACATGGTTATTATCTTATAATTTCCCTCAGAAATACTCCCTCTGGTGAGGCCAAATCTCTTGCTGAAAAATGGGCCCACATAAACTTTCTAACATTAATGCATATCCATTGTCTCTCTGATGTCCCTGTACTTACATCAAGTGAAAAGTATGTGAAAAAGAGGGCTCTGATGTCCCCTTCAGCTCCCAGAGTGGAGGGTATCTATGAGGAACTCATTCTCAAGAGAGTCATTCCCAAGAAATACCCATTCCTAAGGGATCTTTCTGACCATTTGTATTTGCTTCTGTTGCCTTTGTGTTTCAGAGTCACTCTGCAGGCCTAACTCTTCTTGTTCTCTCATATGGTTTTATGTACTGCAATTGATGAAGTTGTTTTCTTTTTGGTTGCTATGGTTAATATTGAAATACACACCAGAAAAATATAAATGTTGAGCACATATAAAAAGTGTATGAATATAGTTTTCATAACTATTTTGGGAAGGAGACCATTGAAATCATCCAATATACTCTGGGATTTTAGACAGTTATTCTGCAGAGAGAAAGACTGAATATAAATTAAAATTTCATGTAGTGCATATTATATTACTATTGACTTGATTACTAATTCAAACAATATACCACATTTTAAATTCTCGTGATTAAGTGACTTCTATTATTTTAGTTTCGCTTCCTCCTATATACTTCCATGTCAGGTGGTTTGTGATTTTATAGCATGGTTGTAGTAAAATAGAGTTACTTTTTAAAGTTCTTTGTAATTTCAATTATCCAATGTTTGTGTCCTTCATTAAGTTTTCTTGAAAGAGGGTATATCTATAATAAACATTCAATGACACCACGTCTTTGCAAATTATATTCCTCAATAAGCTAATTTAAAGCAGGAAGCTAATCTTGTTCATGTTTAAGGTCTCAATATCTGTCCTAATGCCTGGTTTACAGTAGATGGTAAATATGTGTTGTGTTGGAAGATGAATGAGAGTATAATTTGTCCTTGGTTTTGTTAGTTCTATCCTTATGGCCACAATACTCTGACTCGGCAATGTCTCATATGGTAAAGTGCGCCATTGTCTTATTCTCTGTAAAAAAATGAAGTGTGAAGTAGGTTGGGGTAAATCATACTACCAAAATCTAGGGAATTGGCTGGGCAATGAGCTAAATTGTGGTAGGACATTTAGTGACTATGGCTGATGTTTGTTGAGCCTGGGGAAGTTTTTAGAGAAAGCATTTCACAGCATTTCTATGTCTATACAAAGTAGCAATCCAGAAGTAGTTTACCAAATAGATACTATAGATGCCTAGAGAGAACTAGCTAATGGAGTTTGGAAACACATGGGGCTACTACCTAGCTAGAAAGGTGTCAAATAGAAGATATGAGAAAGAGGGAAATATGCAGGAATTCTGAATAAAGAGCTTCTCTTGGTTTTGTGTAGTTTTTGAAACAACAGGCAAAGTATCCCAAGACATTTTCTTACTATCTGAAATACAATTGCTACATTTTTCTTTAAATTTTATTTTCTCTGTACCTGTGGATATAAATGCATAAAAAAGGTAGGATAAAAAATCAAACTTATGCAGTGGTTTGCTATGGAGAATGTAGAAAAAGACTAAACTTGAGGGAATGTATCAAGGAAGACTGGCCTTTTCTATAAAATATTTTATTTATGAGCACATATTTATTATTTCTCATAGAACTAAAATTTAATTCACAAGTCTTTTAAAAAGTTAGTTTCCTGATTATTTTATGGAAAACAGAAGAAGGAAAGGGGAAAAGTTAGAGACCTATAAACCTGTAAGAAAACTCTGATTTAGTTTAAAAATTTTGGTGTCCTAGATTAAATCCAAAAGTAGAGATGAAGAGATGTTTTGGTGTTAGAATAGAAAAGAAATACAGATTCATTGGATGCAAGAGCAAAGGGTGAGTGAGCATTTGAGGATGGCTCATTAGTTTTTGTCTTGGGCATCTGGGAATTTAAAAAATATACAGCATAGCAGTTAGTTTTGAGAAACTTTTTATTCACACACAATTGCTTGAATTGTTCATGTCAAATTTGGCCTTATGCAAACTGCGATGAGTTCCTGAGACTGAGATCTTAGGTTCCAAAATTGTCCTTTACTTATATGGTTCGGAAAATCAGAGCTATGATCAATTGCTAGATAACATGGGCAGAAAAACTGGAATCCGGAAGAAGAGAAATTTCTTATGTTATACATGCCAAACATTGAATTCAATGATTTATCACCGAAATGATTCAGGTAGACTATTTGATAGTCTATTTTGTTTAGTTCGATTCTACAACTATTATTGAGTATCTGTTCTATGAAAGGTATTCTAAGTATTGTAGTGGCTTCACAAAAATTAAAGTTTTTATTTTTTTAGGGAATTTACAGCTTTGTGGAAGTAATAATAATATGTATGTAAAACATATGATCAAAAATGCATAAAAGCAAAAGAGATACAGAGAAAACTCTATGAAAAGCAAATTACGGGAAGGAGAGATCAGATATCATTGGAGCAATCATGAAAAATTTAATGAAGACCATATTTAAGGATGAGCCTTGACACAAAAGTAGAATTTCAAGGTGGAGGAGTGAATTTCAAGGTTGAAATGGAGTCAACAATAAAGCCTACCATTAGAAAAGTTCATATACATGACAGAGAAGTTAGCAGACTAGTTTTCCTAGACTATAGAGTATGCAAAAGAAAAAGAGATAGATTAAACTTTAAAAGAAAGTTGAACCCAAATTGTGAAGGACTTTATTATAGAAAAAAGTTGTTATTTCATTGAAGTGGTGTATGAAAAATAAACATGAAAGAGATGTTTATTAATTTGTTTTTAAATTTCATTTGAGCTGGATATTTGGAAAATTAATTCAAAGTGAATGATGTTCTAGTTTTATTTGTTTGCATGTGGCTTTCTAATTTTCCCAGCACTGTTTATTAAAGATGTTTTCTTTTCTCCACTGTATATTTTTGGCTCTTTTGTCAAAAATTATTTGCCCATATATATTTGGGTTTATTTCTGGGCTCTTAATTCTGTTCCATTGGTCTGTGTGTCTATTTTTTCTGCCAATACCATGCTATTTTCGTCACTTTGTAGTATAATTTTAAGTCAGTCAGTGTAATACCTCTGGCCTTACCCCAAAATTGATCAAAGACCTAAATATAAGACTTGAGACAATAAATTGCATCGAAGAAAATGTAGATATTAAACTCATGAACCTTGGCTTTAGAGAGGATTTTATGAATTTGACCTCAAAGGCAAGAGAAATAAAAGCAAAAATAGATGAATGGGACTATATCAACCTAAGAAACTTCTGCACAGCAAAAGAAACCTTCAACAAGACAAAGAGGCAACCAACTGAATGAGAGACATATTTGTAAATGACACCTCCAATAAGGGGTTAATATCCAAAATACATGAAGAACTCATACAACTCAAAACAAAAAAATCTCAAACAATCCAATTAAAAAATAGGCAGAAGAAATGAGCAGACATTTCTCTCAGGAAGACACACAAATGGCCAATAGATATATAAAAAAATGCTCAACTTCACTAGCTATTAAGGAAATGCAAATCAAAACCACGAGCTATCACCTCACACTCGTTGGAATGGCTATTATCTACAGGACAAGCAATAACGAATGTTAGAGAGGTTGTGGGGAAAAATGAACCCTCATATACTGCTGGTGGGAATGTAAATTGGTACAGCCACTACGGAAAACAGTATGGAGTTTCCTCAAAAATTAAGAATAGAATTATCATACGACTCAGTAATCCCTCTTCTGGGTATTTACCCCCAAATTTTGAAACATTTATCCATAAAGATACATGCAACCCCATGTTCATAGTAGCGTTATTCACGGTGGCCAAGACATAGAAACAACTAAAGTGTCCTTTGATAGATGATTGGATGAAGAAGATGTGATATATTTATACACACACACAATGGAATATTACTCAGCCATAAGAAAAGATGAAATACTGCCATTTGTGACAACATGGATGGATCTTGAGATTATCATGCTGATAAGTGAAATAAGTGAAATAAGTCAGAAAGAGCAGAGAACCATATAATTTGACTTATATGTGGGATATGAAACTGAAAGCAACAAATGAACAAGACAAAAAACAAAAACTCAGACACAAATAGTTTAGTGGTTACCAGAAGGAAAAGGGGGAGGGGTGAAAATGGATAAAAGTTAAGGGGTCAAATATATGGTGATAGAAAGAAATTTAACTTTGGATGGTGAACACACAATGCAATATACATATGACGTTTATTAAACTGTACTCTTGAATCATATAATTTTATTAACCGATGTCATCTCAATAAATTTAATAAAAACAAAACAAAACAAAGAAAAACCAAAGTGAATGATCGGTGGTTTGGGGCAGAAACAGCATAGATATGAGAGGTTAATTAGTCTCTGTAGGAATAGGAAAACTGAGAGATAGTGAAAATCTGAATTAGTATTTTGGTGTAGAAAAGATGATTGCCTTAGGTAGGATTAACTACATTGTGGAGATGTTTGAATTGGATTACATCCAGTTCCATCCAACTTTAAAATTGCATAGGTTTATAACTCTAATTTGTGATAAAATTTTACTGACTTTAAATAGGCCTTTATGGGAGCAATAATTGTTAAATGTGACTTCCCTTGGAACATACACGTTTGAGCATAGCTTTTTGAATCTGCTTTGTTTTCACACTATAGATAATGGGATTCATCACCGGAGGAATGAGCAAATATACATTAGCAATGAGTGTGGGCACATAGGGTGGAGCACGTTTTCCAAATCTGTGAACAAAAGACAGGCTGATCAAAGGGATGTAGAATATGGCCACGGCAGTAATATGAGAAATACAGGTGCTGAAGGCCTTTTTCCTCTCTTCTGGGGATGCAATGTTGAGAACTGAGCAAATGATTAAGACATAGGAAAGCAGGATAAAGATAGAGTCCACCCCAGCAGTAGAAATAATTGCAGTTAGTCCAAATGCACTATTTATCTTTGTATCTGAACATGAGAGCTTCATCACGTCAGGGTGGAAGCAGTAGGAGTGATGGAGCACATGACTGTGGCAGAATGATAGACGCTTAAGAAGTAGGACTAGTGGTGTCAGAATGACAGTCCCCCTGGTAATGACGGCCAAACCAATCTGTGCAATCCTTGCATGAGTTAGAATGGTAGCATATCTCAAGGGGTTAGAAATGGCCACAAAACGATCAAAGGCCATAGCCAGGAGCACTGAAGATTCCATGAAAGTGAAGAGGTGAATGAAGAACATCTGCAATAAGCAAGCATTGAAGCTGATTTCCCGGGCATTGACCCAGAATATTCCCAGTACTGTCACCAGTGTAGAGATGCATAAGCCAATGTCAGTGGTGGACAACATGGAGAGGAAATAGTACATGGGCTCATGGAGGCTTGGTTCAGTGAAGACTACAAACAGGATCAAGGTATTTCCAGAAAGGGCAGTTAAATAGAGGCAGCAAAAGGGGATGGAGATCCAGGCATGTGCCCATTCAAGTCCAGGGACCCCCGTCAAAAAGAAAGTAGGGAAAGTGGAGTTGTGGTAGAATGGCATTAT
>NW_011889212.1:567071-569692 GCF_000151845.1 Pteropus vampyrus | reverse complement strand
AGTTACTTTGACATTTTCCAATGCATTCTTTCTTTATCTAATCCAAGGACATTCTCAAGCATCTCTAAAAAGTAATATTTCTACTCTGACTAAAACATATGTGCAACTTCGCCAGCCTGCCCAGAGTTCGTTTCCCAGAATCACTGTGTTTTCCAGAATGGACAAAGGGAGAGGATTCAGGACCTAGTGGATTAGCATGCACTTGGTATCAGGCAGGACCAGAATGTCTGGAATTGATATCTGTTTTGTGATCTCCACCTCTCAGTCAATGTTACTCTAGTCAACTCGATTTCTATCAATAAAATGCATGAGTGTGTAATTAGACATGAGTTGAGGTATGTGCCTGAGGTCTCAGGAAAAAAGGAAAAGGAGCTTTATTGTTATGTAATTTCTTAGAAGAACGAGTGATCAAGAAAAGGGTAAAACACCTCCATTCTTTTAGGAAGAAGAATACAAAGTCTGATTTTCTAGATTACTAGCCATCTCTTATATAAAGAGAGGTCCGGAGTCATATCCTGCTGCAGAGGAAAATCAGTTAACATCACATGATGATTTGTCAAAAACAATGGATATTGACACAATCTCTCTAGAAAGACAAAATACTACCTCTCTGAAAATGCCATGGATTCAATTAATTTAATTAAATTTAATTGATTTATTCATTCTCAGAGAATTATTTGATAAAGTTTTTAATCATATTTTTCTGAATTTAGGAACAGTTTCTGTGGAATGTCACAAAGTAAACCACCTACATGGAGGCAAAGCAGTGGCTGTATGTTATGAATGTGCTGACCTGAGGCACTAAAGTCTCAATGTCTGGGGCCCGGACTGAAATATGAACTAGGTGAAAGGCTGTAAGATAGTTGAGAGGATATTTTAATGTTTTTATAGAGAAGAAAAATTAATATTGAGCCAGGGTCTTTGTTAAATATTTCTACATGTTGCTTTAATTTAACAGCGCTATTAGTAGGCTCTGACTAACATTTCCAGTTTTCAGGTGAGATGATCTAGATTCAGAGCGAAGAACTTACTGAAGATTTCCATTGATAGACATATTGGAGCCAGTGTGTGAATCCAGGTCTGTATGACTCTGAAAGTATGGTCTTTTACTGTGCCACACTGCTTCTGGTATTCAGACAAAATCAAAAAGAAATATATCAGATTGCTGCAGACTTAAGAGATTGAGTGGGATAAATGTGGTTTGGTAAACATGTAAACCAATTAGAAATGTAGGTTAAACAATAGTGAAGATGTGCCAGTGATCGTGTTTTGGGGATTGATTATTACATGTGTCAGGAAATACAAATAAGCAAAATTTTTGCTATGATTAGCTAAACAGGTGAAAACAAAATTTGGGATTTCTTAATAGGAATCAGGCCCATGGATGTGAACAAAACAGTGTTAAGCATAATCAGTAGTTTGGAGGGTTTGGAGATCAGGGTTAAGTGGGAGAATCTTACCTTCCAAGATGTGAAGAATTAAGACACAAATAGAGATGTTGAAGAAGCAATGCCAGAAGATGGGTGAATTATTGTTATTAACTTCACTTCCAAAAAATTCTTCCTTGTTCTTATCTAAGCTAAATTACTCATGATACAGCTTAAAGCCATCAGACACATTTTATTCTAAACACAATCAATGCTATTTCCAATTTGCAAACAGCTGCTTGACTTGCCCTTTAGACAGGGAGGAGAGATTTCTCTTACCCTTTTTTAGAGTGGGGTAAATGAAGGTCACGCATTTACATCTATGAATATAGAATTTTTATAAGGGATGTTGACAGTGTAGTCATTTACCTAATTTAGATAAATATACCCTTGGGGGATTTCTGTGCTCTGCGGTGCTTCTCTTCTCTGCCCCAGGGTGATTTGGTGGCACCAGTTAATGTCGATGCTCAGACAAGTGGAAAAGAATTAAAGAAAAATAAACAGTGGCATGGTAACTCAGTGTTGATATATTTTAATTAAAAAAATAAAATTGAGTCATTACTTTTAACATAGATACAGCATTTAAGATGAGGACCCAGAATTTCTTTTTAATTTTTATTTCTGCTAGGTGTTTCTTATAAATAATTGATTACATAGATTTTTGTGTACAACTAAATGAAATGACAGATGCTTTGAAAGTATCTCCAGGTAATAGCATAGTACCAGGTACACAATACATATGCATTAAATGTTTGTTAATTTGAGCAAATGGATTCCTACAATTCAAAAGCAAGCAGTAAAATAGAATTACAAAATCAAGGAGCTTCATGTTGCGAATGGTAGGATTTTATTTTTTTAAATGGATGAGTAATATTGCATTGAATATATAACCATAACGTCTTTATCCAATTGTCTATTGATGAGCATTTAGGTTGCTTCCATATCTTGGCTATTATAAATTGTGCTGCCATGAACATAGGAGTGCATAGATCTTTACAAATTATTGTTTTGTTTTTATTTTGGATAAATACCTAGAAGTGCAATTGCTGGGTCAAAAGGTATATCCATTTTTAATTTTTTGAGAACCCTCCAGACTGTTTTCCATAGCGGCTATACCAATTTGCAATGCCACCAACAATGTATGAGGGTTCCTTTTTCTCCACATCCTAACAAACATTTGTTGTTCTTTGATTT
>NW_011889212.1:541111-566706 GCF_000151845.1 Pteropus vampyrus | reverse complement strand
AAAAACTTTTTAGTTTGATATAGTCCTATTTGTTTATTTTTTCTTTTGTTTCCCTTGCCTGAGGAGATATGTCCAAAAATAAATTACTAGTAGCAGTATCAGAGAGATTATTGCCTATGTTTTCTTCTAGGAGTTTCATGGTGTTGGGTCTTACATTTAAGTCTTTAATCCATTTTGAGTCTATCCTTGTATATGGTGTAAGAAAGTCCATAAAAATAATTTTAACCTACATTGAACATTTTCTTTCAGCCTAAAAGTTATATGTGGGATTATATTTGTTTAATGTAGAATTAGAGACTTCTAATATAGTTTTACAAATTGGAATTCCATATTATATTTATTTTATAAACCATATCTTTAATATACTGTATGTAATTTTCATTGTAATACTTAGAATGATTGAGAAAAAAGTAGCCTATAGTTCATTTATTGGGGGCATTGAGTACTTGATAATTGGAGAAAGAGCTATGAGTGAGCAACTGGTTATTAGCATTAGTTTTACAGAAGAAATAAAGATTGCTAATTAATTTAGCAAATTTATTCAGTAGAACTTGCATAGAAATATTTTTCAAAATACTTTATTATGGTATGATTGGCATTTAAAAAACTATATTTAGTATACATAACTTGAATTTGGAAATAAATCTACAACCATGAAACCATCGTCACCATCAAGCCCATAAACATATCCATCACCTCCCAAAGTTTCCTCCCACCCCCTTTGTTATAATTATTTTTTTGTGGTTAAAAACATAGCATAATATCTACCCTCTGAGCAACTTTAAGTATATACTACAGTATTGTTAACTATAGGCCAACTGGTACATGAAAAGCTGCTCAATATCAGGAATATGGAAATAAAACCACAATGAAATATCACTTCACACTTGTTAAGATGCCTATTATATAAAAATAAAAAATAAAAAAAGATAAATGTTGGTAAGCATGTGGAGAATAGGGAACCCAGTACACTGATGGTGGGAATTTAATTGTTACGGCCACAAAAAAAATTGAAGATTTTTCAAAAATTAAAAACAAAACTACAATATGTTCCAGCAATTTTACCTCTGGGTATTTATCCAAAGCAATTCAGGATCTCAGAGAAATATCTGCTCTCCCAAGTTCACTGCATAGAAATCTTTATACCTATAATTTTGTTATATATTTTTAGATAAGTCAGAAAATGGAGGGGGTGGGGGAAAAAGACAACATGGATGGCAGCAAATAGTGTAAGCGTTTCCATCATTGAAAGAAGGAGCATAATAGAGTTCCAAAAATCCTGCATCAGATAACCAGAAAACCAGAAAACCAGGAAACTTTGCTCTTCTAACTGTGGCCTCAAAGAAAAGACGCCATAGCTAAGGGCATCAGTTTCTTCCATTCTCTGTAGAATGGAATAAACTAGATAATCTCTGAAAAATTTAAGGAAAAATACACAGGATTAAGATTTAGTGTTTTCTTGGCTGATGAAATGTTTACAATTTGAATAAGAAGACAAGTTTTTTAAAGTTATTTTAAGCAATGTTGTGATTCCATTATAAGATTAATCTGACATTTACATGGAGGATAAATTGCAATGAAGAAGATTAGAGATAAAGAAACCTGACAGAAGATGCTTATAGTAAAGAGAGATTCTGAAGACATAGGATTGTGGAGTTGGAAATGAGATTTATTAAGTGCAGCATCAAATAAATTATTCTATATGGTAACAGTTTCAATGTTGAAGATAGAAAAGTCAAAGATGATATCAGTAAATCAGGCTTGATTTGTTGAAAGAAGGGTGGCATCACAAAAGGAGAAAAATTTTTTTAGTTTAGATCAAATAGACATTTAAATAGAAAGACACAATGCCAAGGTTCAGAAGAACACTTGGTTAAGTGTTTTCAAAGAACAAAATCTTTTAATCGCCTTATATCCTTCATTATCAGAAATGATTTCACTCGTCAATGGAAGGATTGGATTATTTGTAAAAGAAAAAATAAATTTGGTTTTGAACTTGCTGACCATCAGGTATTGGTGGGTCATGTGGATTGTTTTCGCAGGAAGACGCAAATTCTTCATGAGAGTACATGTCCTTCGGGACCATGTTTTATTTATTTTTACACGTAGTAGGTGTTGATAAATATTCACTGAATGAATAAATAATGAACAAATAAATATATAATTCTGTAAAATTAGTTCTGAATAATGGATTTCTTTTCTGTTTGGCAATGAGCCAGAAACAGATTTAAATTACTATAACTATAGACATTTTGTAATTATTCCTGCATATTTTATTTAACTCTCATAAATTTTCTCAGAGTAAGAATTATGAGTTTTCTTAAAGTTTAGTGATAAATAGCACTATTTCTTATTAGTAACAAAATATTAGTATTAAATTAAATTTATAAAACAGTAATTGTCAGAATAAGTAATATAATAAATACAAAAATTTTATGAAGAACCTAAATTATACACGAGGGACATTTTGTTGTTTCTATGTCTAATAGAGTAAGTTTTTGATCTTGATAACATTTTAATCTTTGCTTCAAAATGTCTGATTCTGTCTCTGCTGGCCTGCAGGAAAGATATGACATGTTAATGCATGTGTTTAATCCTATGTAGTTTTATATAACTATTCTGTTACTTATCTAATCAGTGATTTTGTAATCCTTGGTACTTTTGTCTTGAGTGGTTTTGCTGAAAGGGAAAATTTAAAGTTGAAAATATTCTTCTGCTTAGTCAATCATTTAATCTCCAAGCTCATGACCATTGCCTTAAAGACATTTGTCACTAATTGAATGTTCTTAATGCACTCTGTTGAAAAATGAGTGGATGTTAGAGTAGTGTTGGATATTTCTGTGGCAAAAAAAAAAAAAAAAAAAAAAACCCCCTTTCTGATAATAGCTCCAAATACAGAGGTGAGCCCAATACTACCTGGCCCATACACACGAACCTGATTGAACAATACTGGGGACTTAGATACCTGACCCAAGCAGGGCCAATAAGATACTTTCTCATGAGAACTTTTAATATTATATTTCAAAATAATTTCTGAGTTATACAAAGCTACAAATAGAATAATAAATTTTCCATATATCCTTCACCCTGACACTTTATTTCCTGAGTATTTGAAACTTCAAGAGAGCAAGACTGGGAAATGGCAGACTGTTAAACTTCTGAGCTGCTCGGGCTTCTCTGTCTCAAGTTTCAATTGTTTGGGTCCTCCTTGTATTGCTGTACCTATTTATCTCTTAATTTGAGATGTGCTGGTTATTAAAATGTGCCCGTCACATCTTAGATTATAGAGAATAACAATCTTAGGTGCTGAGCTCTTAAACTCATCATCACATTCCACAGAGGCCACATATCCCACAAGCTGCTTCCAGACAATGACTGAGTGTGATGGGGGAACTAACGCAGGCCCATTCCTGGAGGGCACAGGACTCTGACAGGTGACTTTGACTTGAGGGTACACAAAGGCGTTGATTAACTCTGTTTTGAATTGTACTAGAATCCAAGATGATTTCTTCTACCAAGAAGTTTTTTTCCTTCCACCTGTAACTCAAGGTCAGGCTTACATCAATGTATAACAGTTCTTCCAGCCTCCTTCTCATCCACTGCCTTCTTTTGTAATAAAAGTTACATAGCCCCTTCCTTGTTGGCTGCTTGTCTCTTTTACCTCAAGGATGTCATGCTCAGTTGATCATCTCCACAACTACTTTCATGTTAAACTCTCTCATCTGCCCTTTGGACCTTGTTGGTTCTTAAGATAATTGCAGCCCCTTGGTTGTTGGTGACTAATCACTACTCTCTGGCTTCTATTATGTCAAGGCCTCATCATATATATGAATAGTAATGATCCTGACTTGGTGACCACGTCTCCTACTGTCATCCTTTGTTGGCATAGGAGAACCGCTTCTCAACTTCTTAGTGATGCTGGTATCATTTCCACAGCTTATTCCTAACAACCTTAGTAAGTAGTGTCCTCCGGGCCTCTTGTGGAATTCACCCTACAGTAGGCCTTCTGGCCTTATATCATCTGTGTATCCCAGTTCAGTTTCCTCAGCCACTTTATTTGATTGGTTAAAGAATGGTTCATAAAAAGGAATGGAACTATGAATACAATGTAAATTAAAAGCAAAAGAGAAAGAATGTGATATTTTAGATTGGGAAGTAGAATGATTCAACTTGAAGTTCACCTGTTGCTTCAGAGGAATGGTAAGAATACAAGTCTAGTTAGAAACCTGGCTAATGAAAAAGATAAGCAAGCATTTTACTTCAAGTTTGAGATTTCAACTAGATCCATCCTTCTGAAGGAAACATTTTGGTTCATTTTTTCCATAAATTGAAAAAATAGCAGTGTACTGGATGGATCAACTGAGGAGAGAGAAAACAGAGAACATAACAGATATACATAAATGAAAGAATCAGGATGTACATAGCGTATGGAAAAATACATGCACACAGCTATACTTTTTGTTGTTGTTGTTACTGTCTTTTATTTCTACCTGTGACCTATGGGATGAGCCGCTCAGATTCTCAAAATTCTCCTATGAGTGTATTTTTAATGGTGCACTCTTGAGCTACTGAAACTTATTATAATGTTAATTAAATGTATTTACCTCCAGCCTGCTCTGCATATTAAGCCAAGCACAAATTCTTTGCCTTGAGAATTATACTAAGTAACATGTATATGTAATAGCCTAGACATATGGCTTACATGTCATTACATATCTATTCCTCCTTTTGTACTATTAATTTGGAATTAAGAGAATAGGCTAAAGTATATTCTAAGAACGACAACACATGGCATGACATATAGACATGAAGATCAAGTTCTTATTTTTGATCTCATAATGTTTTTTCTAGATGCTTTTGGCAAAATATGAAGAGCATGGTGTCTAAGACACAGAAAGACTGGATTCAAATCTCAACCTTGATCCATGTTAGATGTCTGAACTTTGATGACTTAAACATCTCTAGACCTCAGTTTCTTCATTTCTATACTATAATTAATAATTTCATTGAGCTATTTTGAAGAATAAATGGAATATATTTTAAAAGTAGTATTATAAAATAAAAGTCGACAAGTATTAATTACTAAGAATATTATTTTTATTATTTTATTATTATTTCTTGTGATTCCTTTATTGAACCATAAAATCTTGGGTATATGTACAAATATTTTACAACTGAAAACGTAAAAATGTTTATTAAATATTGGTTGAATAAATGAACAAAATGAGAAAATATCTGATAGGCAGTCATCTATCAGGGTTGCTCTTCTACAGTGAAAGCTACTATTTATTTTGAAAAGAGAAGCTTGAGTATAGCCTTGCGAATCTGTTTTGTTTTTACACTATAGATGATGGGGTTGAGCACAGGGGGCAAAAGCAGGTATATATTGGCCATCATCGATTGAACCACTTTGGGGGCTGATCGACCATAGCGATGCACTAAGGACAAGCTCATCATGGGGATATAGAAAATAGCCACTGCTCCAATGTGGGAGATGCAGGTGCTAAAGACTTTGTGTCGTTCTTCAGAGGAGGCAATGGTGAGCACAGAGCGAATTATCAAGATGTAGGACAGAACAATGCATGGTGTATCTACTCCTGTGGTCAGGCTGAGATCAATTAATCCACAGATGTTGTTGGGCCAAGTATCTGAACATGCTAATTTAATCACATCTGGATGGTAACAGTAGGAATGGGAAAGAACATTTTCTCTACAGAAATGGAGGGGTTTAAGGAGCAAAAGTAGTGGCACTATTAATACTACAGTGCGCATTATTATTACGAGGCCCATCTGAATGATTCTGGAATTAGTGAGAATGGTAGTGTACCTTAGAGGGTAACAGATAGCCACATAGCGGTCAAAGGCCATAGACACCAATACCCCAGATTCTATGAAGGTAAATCCATGAAGGAAAAACATCTGAGTAATGCAGGTATCTAGACTGACTTCTCTTGCATCAAACCAGAGGACAGCTAATGTTGTTGTCATTGTAGAAACAGTCAAGCCCAAGTCCGTGGCTGACAGCATGGAGAGGAAATAGTACATGGGCTCATGGAGACTCTGATGGGTAATAACAACAAATAGGATCATGCTGTTCCCAGAGAGGGCAATGACATAAAGACAGCAGAAGGGAATGGAGATCCAGCTATGGACAGAGTCTAGGCCAGGAATACCAGTCAACGAGAAAATAGGAAATGTAGATGACAAATTACTTAAGATCTCCATGTTGTCCTGGGTTTGTAGCATTTGTCCTCACAATGCTCACATCCTATAGAAATAATAAATTATGTGGTTACATAAAAATATCTAAATAAGATTTTTTGGTTAAGAGAGTTATCTAAAAATATCTAACATTGAAAAAACTGAAATCCATCTATTATATATATATACATATATATATATATCTTATATATATATTCTTAAATTCAAGGTAAATATTTCCATATAATATTATACATATTGAAAGAAAATTCTTTTCTATATTTACAATTTAAAGCTCATTAAATCACAAGATTAAATGATTAGAGACCTAAAAAATACCAATGCATTCATATTCAATATGTTGTATATAAAATGACTAATAGAGGTCCACTTAAAGATATCTATGGATCTGTAGTGCTCATGTGGCTATCTCCAGAAAAAGTTTCCATATTTGCTGATAATATACATTTGGAAGTTATCATTGTATAAATGCTATTTTAATTCAACAGTGTAGGTGAACAACTTCAGAGATTAGATTTACAAGAGAAAACCCATAAAGATGGAACTCTGTAGAAATTATTGGAAAGGCTCATAAACACTAAAGCAAGGTGAAGTGAGGCAGCTTTACAGGAAGCATCAGAAACAAGAATCACCACCCATCGTAACTGGGTGTTATACATGAACAACTATTGAATTGCTTGAGTGGTCAAATCTCCCAAGTATTAAAACTAAATGCCTCTGAGAACACATTAGTTGCCTAGAAAAAAATAGTTGAAGTATAGCGTTGAAAGGTGAGAACCTGCCACAGTGGCTTGTGGAATGAATAGAAAAATAAGTAGTGGAGGCATAGTGTCTATTAGTTTTAAAAACTTGTCGGTGAAGACAAGGAGGAAAATAAGTCATGGCTAAAGAAGACTGTGGATGAAAGATTTTTGCACGATTGTAAAGGCTTAGAGAAATGTATTTATAAACTGAGGTTAAAGATACAGTAAATAATGAGAGATTAAAATATAGAATGATGGGAATTCATTGGTATAGAAAATTCCTTAAGAAGGTAGTAGGTAATTAAATGTAAAGAGTGATTGACAATAGTGAGTAGGTGGCAAGTGGGTAAGTTGGTGGATGCTGACACGAGTGCTACATTTTTTTTTCTACAAATAGAATAAAAAGATATATATTTTAACAAATAGAATAGAATATGTTTATTGTGGCCAAATATGCCAAACATAAGATTTACCATCAACTATTTTTAGGTGTGCTGTTCAGTGTTTTAAAAACATTTATAACATTGTGCAACGATTGCCACTATCCATCTCCATAAATCTTTTCATCTTGTAAAACTGAAACTCTATACTCAATTTATACAATAACCCCCCTTCATTCTTCCTTACCCTCAGCACTTGGCAATCACTATTCTACTTTTGAAAACTTTAAATATCTCATATATGTGGAACCATATAGTATTTGTCCTCTTGTGATCTTTTATTTCTCTTAGTGCAATGTCTTCAACAGTCATCCATGTTGTAGAATATCTTAGATTTTTTTTCCTTTTTACCTAGTGCCTACTTTTTTCCCTTGTGAATTATTAGGAGGTGATATACAGTGATAGATGCTGATTTGAAGATAAGGTCGAGGTTTTTCAGTAGACATTGCAGGGAATAAGAGGGTTATTTAAACCAATAAGCACAAAAATGTTATAAATGTTTTAAAGCCTTGTTTACTTAAAATTTTAAAGATAATATATTTATGTCATTAAAATCAGTTCTAGGAAGATTTAAAGTAAAATAATAGCAATATAAGTTATTATGATATTAATATTTTTCAATCAAGCTTTTAAAAGTACTTGGTGAAGTTTATATCCTGAGAGTAAATACCCTGTAATAAGTACACATGTTACTATTACTTTTATGGTAGTATTTTACAGTTTCTTTTTAATCTCCAGTTCCCAGGGTTTACTTCATATTACAATATTCAACTATAAACTAGTAGGAGTTGAATATCTGTGTGTTACCTAGATCTTTAAGGACAGGGTGGACCCTAATGTTATTTGACTTTTCTGTAAGCCCGTATAAATATTTGTAAATAGCAAAGTACAACACTAACACAATGAATACCTTTCTCTACCACCTTACCAACTTTATGTGAAAGAAGAGCTTCCATTTACTTCTTTGCCAGCAGAAAAAGAACAGGTTACAGTTCTGGAACCATGGACTTTATAGTAAAGTGGGAGTGAGCTATGGGACCATTGGTAAAATGTTAATCTCCCTGGGACCATAGACAGAGAAAAATAGAAATCCTTCTCTCTATCTGTAAATACAGGACAATGCTGTATAATCACAGAGGGGGTTTAGCTACTAACTTAAGTGAAAAGTGGTCCACAGGGACCTTAAATGTTAAGCCAAGCAACCAAATCATTCACATAAATGGCTGTTTAGACATTGTCTGTCACTGGGGAATAGAGAAGTACATGTCATTGTCTCCGGATTATCTGTATGTTGGAAAGATAGCAAAGCAAACCAACGTTCACTGAAATAGTTATGGTGACAATGAAGAGAGAAGAAAATATGCAGCCCAGTCTGCAAGTCCCTGTTCCTTCACTACCACATTGACTTCTACGGGGGATATATCCACTCTCAAATCCACCTTTGTCTAGCCAATCACTAGCTTTTCCCCGAGCAATGGGTTAGCTCCTGATATATTGAATGGACCCCCTTTTGCTAGTGGCTGAGGTCACTGTGGGTGAATGATGAGTTCTCATGTGCATATGTTCTTGCTCTGGTACTTGCTCTTTTCCTATGGTAATAAGTTTAACATCCCAGGCTATTGGGAGGTTTTGGCTATCCTTGTCTATGTAGGTGGTTGAGTAATGAATGCAGATTACTTTATAGACCTAGAAATTCTAGAATTCATAGAAAAATCCAAGATACACACCTAAACATTATGTTTTCCTTCTTAGAGAAGACTCGCCTTGGCAGAGAGTCTATGTTTGCCTCGGTATCAATTAAATAAGTAAATTGTTTCCCCTTTAACTATTTTTCTGTAATTTATATTTGGTTGTTTTTCCTACTACTTCTTTTTTTGAGAGCATTCAATGGCAGAAAAGAGGTCAATTCACTATTTTATAACTCTACTCGGAACCCCTATCTAGTGTCTGGACTGATTCTTCAACAACAAAAATGAACTATTTTCTTTTGGTGAAAAGAAGAGGAAGGCAATTACTCTTAATATGAAACTCAAGGTAATTGTCCAGCATGAAGGCAGCAAGCCATAAACACATAAGTTACATGAAATATTCAATACTTTATTATAAAACAGGATAAAATAGGCTTTGTGTGAGGTGATTTTGGTCAACTGTAGGCTAAGTAAGTGTACTGAGCATGTTTAAGGTAGGCTAGGCTAAGTTATGATATTTAGTAGGTTAGGTGTATTAAATGCACTTTTAACTAATGATATTTTCAACTTATGGTGGGTTTATAGGGATGTAACCCCATTGTAAGTTGAGAAGTATCTCTAATTTAAATAGAAAAACAGATGCATGTTAAAATATTAGAAATAAGAATACTATTATTTGATTGCAAGTGAAAAATGCTCATTTGTCTAAATTTTATAATAATTGCATTAATGCTGGCAATATAGAACATGTTTATTATAGTGCAGTTATTATCAATCCTGACCACACATTAACATCAACTGGGAAGCTTTGAAAAATATACTGAGCTCACACCAGACCAATTGAATTATCTTTGTACTATTGGACTTGAGTCTCATTTGATTTGACGCAAAATGAGGAATGAGAATTGCTTTTTAAATGTAAGAGTACTAGGATGGAATTCTAGGGACTTATCTAAGTTTTCTAATACTTGTAAATCTTGAAAATTTGATTAACCTCTCTGAATCTCAGTTTTCTTAGACATAAAATGATGATAGAGAATAGTAATTTCATTTTCTGAATACCTATGAGATTTAATTATCTCATTGATTCCCATAGTTACAAAATTTTATTATCTCTTTGATTCTCATAGTTGCCTGCAAGTAAATGATAATATCTTCACTTCATATGTTAAGAAATTAGAATCAGAAAAGTTAAAAAACCTGTCAAATTTTATGTTGATAGTGAATATTAGAGGTAAAATTTAATCTCAGATTTGTCTAAAGATCCTACAATTTTTGCCCAAATGGAAAGCTTTATGGCCAGACCATTTCTGATGGCTTAGTAACATAGATGTCAATATAAAGAACTTGTCCTTAAATATTTTAAGTAAATCTTTTACTGAAGCATAACATACATAACAGTGTGCAACTCACAATTGTACAGCTTAGATTTTCACATTAGAACACACTGACATAACCACTACCCAGGTAAAACTACTAGCATCCAGAAGCCACCTCTTTTGATTTTTCAATATTTCTTCCTCTTTCTTTTAAGGCAGTCACTATCCTGACATCTATCAAAATAGGTAAAATTTTCCTGTTTTTAACATTAAAATAATGAAACAGTGCTTATTTTAATTGATTCTTTTATGCGTGGCTTTTTTTTTTACATTGTTTGTGAAATTCATTTACATACTTATGTGTAACTATAGTTCTTTCATTTTCATTGTTGTATGATGTTCCACCCAATAACTGACCTCAATTAATGTCTCCATTGTGTTGTTTTTCCAGTTTTATTTTCTATTGCAAATAATTCTGCTATGAACATAAATTTTCTTCATATTTAGGAAACATGTGTGCATTTCCAGTCGTTAGAGGACTGAGAACTAAATCACTGGGCAAGCCTTTGTCCAGCTTTATTAGATAGGTCTAAGAAGGTTTCCAAAGCTAATACAGTCGTTTTCACTCCCACTAACAGGAAATGACAGTTCTAGTTAATTCACATCTTTCTTTATAGGTGGGATTTCTGGTTTTGTTTGTTTGTATGTTTGTTTTGTTTTAGCCTTTCTGGTGGCAGTTTACTGGTAGCTTACTGAAGTTTCAATTTTTGTTTTCTTTATGATTAATTGAGGAGAACAGTTTTTGATATATTTTATGATGTTTGACTATTTCCTCTTAGGAAATGCCTTTCCAAGGTTTTTTTTTTTTTAGGGAAAGTTAGTTTAATTTTATAGAATACAGATGATACAATACAGATGATACAATGAGAGAGAATGGGGAAAAAACAAATAGATGCATACTGACTATAACTTATTTCCATAACAGGAGATTACTTGTTTCAGTGGTTATTGACTAAAGCCTGATCTTTCCAAATCTTTTGCCTATTTTCTACTGAGTTGTGTTCCTTACCTCCTCATCATTCATTCATGCCTTTCATTCCCATATCCTATAGATCTGGTACCAGTTACGGAAGTAAACATTTTTTGCCATTGCATTGTAAAATCATTTTTGGCATATAGCAACTAAGTTTTTGTGGGTTTGTTTCTAGATTTTCTGTTGCGTCCTATTTTGTTTGTTAGTCTCTTCATTGACTTTATATCATGCTTTGATGCCTAGTAGTATAAGCTCTTCAATTTTATTCTTCTGTAACTGTGCTTTGGCAATTCTAGATCTTTCACCTTTCCACATAAATTTTAGAAAAACTTTTGCAGGAAAACCATCTAAGATTTTGAATGGGATCTATTAATCACTTTCAAAGAACTTATCTATTTAAAATATAGACACTTAGACTAACATATGAAATCCCTGAGTTTTTATATCTTCTTTAATTTCTCCAGACAATGCTTAATATTTTTTCTATTGATACCTTTCATATATTACATTTGATTTATTCCAAGTTGTATGATATTAGAACTATATTTTCTAATTAATTATTGTTGATTTATAGAAATACATTTAATATTTTAATATAGTTCTTGTTTTTAGTCATTTTGCTTAATGATAATAATTACTAATAATTACTTAATCATGTCAATTTTTTTATCTAAGGCTGTGCCTATTTGTTCTTTATGATTATGTAAATACACAATCATGTCATCTGTGAACTATTTGGTTTATTTTATTTTCCTTTACAATGCTACAGTGTTTTACTTTTCTTGCCTCATTACACTTGTTAAGGTCTCTGATACAAAGTTAAGTAGAAGTGGTATCATTATCCTGTGCCCAAACTCAGAAGGAATATTTTCAGCATTTCAATATTAATCATGATTTTTGAATAAGTTTCTGTTTCATTTATTAACAACATAAATATCTATTGGAATTATTTGTTTTGTATTCACTGAAGAATCACATAGTTTTTTCTCTTTATCCTATTAATGTGGTAAAAGACATTGAATGATAAATATTCTTACTGTGTAACTTTGTTAATATTTTTTGAGACTTTTGTCTCTATGTTAGAGAGATCTAATTTAATTTTCCTTGTTTTGCTATGCTTCTTCAAGGTTTTATGGCCTTACAACAAAATAAGTTAGAAAGTGTTCTTTTTATTCCCTCTGTAGATTCATTACTCCCATCTATGTCTTTGTCTTCACATGTTCTCCTTCACTGTCCATGTCTTTGTGTCCAAATTTCCGCCCTTTTAAAAGGAAATCAGTCATTTTGGACTAGAGTTAACCCTAATGACCTCATTTGAACTTTATTACCTTTGTAAAGACTTATCTTTAAATAAGGTCTTAAAAGTGGTATCTCCAGAAGAAGCTAATAACTAATTTTTAACTATGTTAAAGTCCTTGGATCCAGAATAGAGCTACATATGTTAGTTTATTATAGATATTATCAGCATACAAATTGATTTTATAATGAAAAAGTTGTGCTGAATTAAAATGTACCTTTTAAAGAAGAGAAATTCACACTGGATATCTTCAGTTTATCTAATGTAATATTTATTGAGTAGCTATTATGTACCAGACAGACTTATAGCTACACTCAGTGTGGACAAATATATAAGAAGTTTATGTCTTTAGCATAACAATTAATTTATCATATGGAATACATAAAGAACCTAATTGGGTATTAAATAAATGAGCACACAGTATGAAAAATTAAAATTAAAATACATCTATATTTAAGAGGCAATCAATTGTAAAATAAAATAGTGATTGGAATCACTCTGGCTATATGGAAGCTAAAGCAATGGAGGAAGAAGTAGAGCACTGAGATGTACAGAAATAGGATGATACAAATGCGAGAGGCATGTGCCAAATACCTTGGATGAGGCTCCTCAATAGCGTAGCTACCACATAACCTGCAATATCATAGCATATGGTGTTGTAAAGACAAAATGTCAAATCCAACCACAGAGAAGTCCATGAGAGACCATAGATATAGTCTGGTGTCAGTATATGCCAGTTTTAGCATAGCCACATGCTCGCAGTAGGTCTAGGGGATGATTTGGTTGAGGCAGAGAGGCAACCAGGAGAACATGAAACAAAGAGACTAATTCACAGCACACTTTTTGTTATCACAGCTGTTCTCAGCTTGCTGCCAGTTATTATAACAAAATGACATGGTGGGTACCCATGTCACAGATGGCACAGGACCCTGGCAGAAGAGAAAGGGTAGATGAAGCAGATGTGGCATTGTAGAGGCAGTTATAGTAGTTGATCTTATGGGATTGAAACCAATGCAATGGACAGATCTTAGGTTAGGTGGAAGTAAGAGGATCTCCACCATGAAAACCAGCAGGGCTTTGAAGAAATACCTGATTCCTAGAAGTAGTCAATGCAGGCCACATCAAAGAGGGAGGCTGTTTCTTACAATTTCCACAGCTTAGCTGATATAGAACAGGAAACAAATCTACAATTGAGAATCCTCCCACCTTAGAAAAACAGAAGGCGTGGGTGGAAGCCTAACCTCCAAAGGTAGCATCGGAGGACAACTATTATTGGAAGAGGAACCTACACTCTGAAGAGACTAACCAAGTAATAAACACATATTATTCTTGAGAAGACTGGGAATTATGAGAGCTGAGTGATTAGAAAATTGTCTGAGCAGAAAACTACTTTTTATATGTTATATATTTATATATAAATATATAATAATATATAATAATATATTATATATTATAAATATATAATATATTATATATTAAATAAATATATAATAAATATATTTTTCTTGAATTAAACCTAAAAAAAATTGGGCTATATTCAGTTTCTCCTGATGGCAGTGTTCATAAATCACAGGCCCACATTTCTAGAATGAAGAATCAACATTTCAAATGGAAATGAATCTTCAAATGGAAATGAGTCACAGTAAATGCTACATTAACTCTTGTCCTTTTATTTCACATAAAAGTTAATTGTGTATAAAGAAATAAATTACTTTATTATGCCTGTGGGTGTTTCTGAATGCTTTTCTTTTTTATATACATCGAATTAAAATAAATTGAAAAAATCAAGAAAATGGGAGAGAGACACACACACACATAGAGAATGGAAGAGCTAACTCTATCAGAATCTTGCCAATCCTCTTCCTTGCACTCTAATTCTTTACAGAATCCTGAGGATGTTCCCATAACTTTGCCTCCTTTGTCTGGGGTCAGTTCTACCTGTGAGGGTTTAATTTTTTCCCTCATAGCCCAGCTTCTTTCTAAGACTCTCAACAAGACAAGTCCCCACTTCGAATGTGCCCAGGGTTCTGTGGTTTAAACACACAGTGGAAGCTTTCTCTCCTAAAACTTAAGTTTCTAGGAAAGATCAGGCCAGTATTTTGCTTGGCAGCGTCTCTCTCTCTCTCTATCCCTTTGTTGTTCCTGGATTTTTCATGGTTCATTGTTTTTGCAAATGCTGATTCCTCAGCTTTGCCTTTCCTTCCCATTTTTATCTATCTTATGAATTAAAACTACTCAAGTTAAGACACATTAATCATCACCTCCTCAATGATATCTTTTCTGATCCTTTTCCTGCCTTCAAGTCTCCCTGCCAATGGAGGAATTCGTAAATACCCAAGCGTCCTTGTTTAGGCATAAAAACTTTTACTGTTTCTTGGGAAGTAGGCAAGTCTAATACGTGATCGTTGTTTTATTCTGAGAGCTGAGGATACGGTGACAGAAGAGCTGGTCTAGGGAAGAGTAGAGACTTCCCTAGACACACCCCACAGAAAGGCCTGAACTGGGACAAACTTCCATGTCTCCTTACTCTGTCTCATGCTTCTTTCAGTCCTTTTCTACTTCTGGGGGAAATCTTGGACCTAACTGCTGGGAACCTTGGGAAAAGGGATGTAAATCAGGGCTAGTTTCTTCAGTAGCTGCTGCTCGAAGCATTGCTATTGCAAGTGAGTCAATAAACCAATCATGCAGTTTAGGTTCATGTACTTGCGTGCCTCGTGAAAATGAGAGCTCCCAGAGAACCCATAAAATACTTCACTTCTTTTTTAAAGTCCTACATGAGATCTTTTTAGAATAACTGTATTCATCATTCGCTTATTTGTTCATGTAACAAATATTTAATCCCTTACTCTATTCCAGGCTGCTAAATGTTGGAATAATTTGGTGGCTGTCTTCAAAAATTCTCAGTTGAAAAGCAAAAAAAAAGACATGACTGTTGAGGATTAGTAAGAGAGAAGACACATAAAAAAGTAACTATTGAAAAATCACTGAATGAATGATTCCCTCTCCCATGTGGATTCAAAAACACCAGCTTCAAAAATAAGTTTTGTTGGTAAGTCAAGACACCACCCCACTTGGTCCAGTCTATATCACCACATGCTAGCCTTCTTTATTCCTTTTTGAGAACATTTACTCTTCTCTCAACAGCTTTTCCCTTCCTGATGTCTTTTCTACCTTCCTATTGGAATGACTGTGCACGCATTACTACTGTTTCTGGTGGTAGGAGAACTGTTGCCATAAATCTGGTTTACAACGTCCATTGAGCTGGAAGCCAATTAAAGTGAGGCACCTGCTGGGGAGGTATCCTGTCTCTGTCTCCTCCCTCCTGACCTTGATCCTCTTTTAAATCAAGCTTAAAATAGGGCTGGCATATTTAAGAAACAGAAATTGGCACAAATTTCATTTTAAATCTCTCTCTAGGGCACAGTTTTGCACAACTCCAGGGACATCATTAATATTGATTACCACATGAATTTCTCTTCAGAGTTACACAATCCACAACCCTTTATTTATAAGTGTCTTTAAGACCTATAACTAATTTCTTCCTACCTAAGATGTCTGTTTTTGTTCATTTATTTTCCCCCCACTTTCTGATTTTGCTCTACAGTCTGGCTCAGAAACATATTCAAGAATGTTACTTAGATTATTTTACTTCTGTTTCCTTATCTACAAATGATAGATGGGTAATTGCAGTTACTTGTACATATGCACCTGCAGTGATGCAAAGGCCTATAAGAAATATCATGGTTGATATCTGGAAGACTTCCAGAAGCTAGAGAATTTAAAATCTTTTCCATGATGGCCTGTACCTAAGATAGACACTTGAGAATAAGGACCCAAAGACTGAGACTCCAGGAGATGAGGTGAAGGCTCTGACCTGCAAAGTATTTCCTTGGGCCTTCCTGTCTTTCCCCCTGGGCCTGGGAGAAATAGGCTCAGAAGATAGAACAGGATTAACCAGTGACTTCCGGATTAGCAGACTGAGCATCAACAGTAAACACACGATGATATCATTAGGGTATTAGGGAGTGAGTGAGGTGACAGCAGATTGTACCAGGTGCTGTGAGAACATGAGGAAGGATTGTTAGGGTGAGCTATGAATTTTTAATCTCTAGAACCAAAGTGCCAAGCACAGTACTGGCACATAATAAATGGGGGGAAAATGCTTGTCAAATTTGAATAAGAAATGTCATTATACTAATAACACTGCTTGACTCTGAAGAGTAGACAATAAAACAGAGCATTTCCCTTTTGAAATTACTTTAGAATTGAGCCCTGAGAGCATGACTCGGCTCTGAGTAATATTAAAAAAACAGAAGCTGACCTGCCAGGGACTGTTTTCGTTAAGTTCTGTCTGGCCTCTCTTAGTTACTATGTCACATTGGAGATGTGTGTTTCGGAGAGGCACTGTGACTACTCTACCTCTCTTACTAATGGGAAATTGAGTCTCTCACTCAAAGTGCTCATTTGATAGTTTCTGCAAACAACTACAAACAAGCTTGAGTTTAGTTACAAAACTGATGCCCTGGATCCACAGGTTCTTCAGGTTGTAATGAAAGCAATCATCTATTTTCACTGATTCAGAATACTTAAATATGCTTCTAATTGTGATAGAGCTGCATAGCTTAAGTAATAATTTTTTTTTTTAATATTGGTGCTAGAATTGTAGGCATTCATTGTGCTTATTTTAGTAGTCTTACTCTAATTAGATGTTCTGATTGCCAATTTCTCTTGTCCTTCACTCTATTCTCATCCTCTTACAGAATGCTAGATAGTTCTTGAATAAAAATATAAAATGATCCAAATATTTTATATATGTAATAAAGAGAAGTGAGTGAGAAAAAAATTGTTATTTCTGTAATAAATTTATCTTATTTGACAAACAACATCCTTCTAAATTTCCCTGGGAATAATACAAGGATCCCTTAGGACTGAGAAGTCTGGTATCCACTTTTGGAGAAATGAGGCAAAAATGGACCTGCAAAATGCCATCTTGTGGGCAGTAGTGAAATTGTTGAGATGATGGTATTAAGTACATGTGAAAATTCAATCATTTGTTCATGTAACTAGTGGGGTTTTTTTTTGTTTGTTTTTGCAGAGAGCTAGGTTTGAGGATAGGATAGTGAACAATTATGCTATTCTTTTATAAAGCTTCTTCATATTTTTTTAGAACCTTCTTTGCTTTCGGCTTTGACAGGAGAGCAGTATAAAGATAAAAATACAAATGCAATGATTATGATGGGTAGGTTTATTACCTTGCTTCAGGTGCTATTATGGGTGTATGCAAATGTCCAAACTCATCAAAATGTGTATATTAAATATGTGCAACTTTTTGTATGTTAAGTATACCTCAATAAAGTTGAAACAATAAGAAAAAATAAAGAAAACAGTTTTCTAAAATAGCTTAACATTTTAATTTAAAAGGAAATTGAATATTAACAAATGTTAAAATTTCTAGCAATTTTTTTACTACCTTTAACTGTACAATATAGTTATCTTCAGAAGAGAACTTTCTTCTCAATTCTTTTTCAAAACTTCTTTATTCTGAAACTCATTGTTGTCAAAAGATAAGCAAGTTTTATAAAGAGAGACCAACACTCGGCATACCTAATCCACATTGTTAGCAGTCTCAAAAGTAATTCTGGAAATTTTGTGTCTAGATTTTCAAGCTTTTCTGGAACTTACTCTATTCTGAGTCCCCCATCCTCTTAGATTGCCTCCTCTACTCCCTTAGGATTTGGAACAGAATTAATCTCTTCTATACATTTGTGTTGTTTCAGTTACTTTTTTCCCCCCTAAAATTAAACTTCCTTAATCGAGGATAACTTTTAAAATTACATAAATATGCAAAAACAAAATTAAATATCACAAATCTCACTACTCCGAGTAGCTATTATTAGCATTTGGATATATTTCTAGAATCTTTTTCTATGTATTTGTATCATCTTTTAGAATTGGCATCAGTTTTAAGGACAATTGTTTTTTTTTTTTCCTTTAATATTATATCTTGATAAGTCTTCATGTCCTTGGATACTCTGAAAATATAGTAGTTAAATGATACATGATAAATTGTTTCATCTGGTTTCTCATAGGTCAATATTTGAATATTTTCTTGATTTTGTTTTTGTAAATAACAAATCTATGCATGCCTTTGTACATTTTTTTCTAAAATTACATTTCTATAAACATTCCAAGATAGAGAATATATATATATTTTTCTACTCTTTTGATGGAAATTTCTAAACTTCATTTTAATAAAGTATACCAACTTATACAAACAATGCAAAAATAATTTTCACCTTAGTGGTTTGTGGTCACTAATTTGATAGGTCAACATATTTTTTACTGTTTTCTCGTGATGAAGAACATAGGTCAATTCGGCATTTATTATTAATTGCATTTCTCGAAGAGCTCTTCTCCTGGGTGTCTTGAAAATAGTTTCTTTTGCTTCTGGAGGGTCGTTGACCTTTGGGCTAGTTGTTCACAGAGATGACTTAGTGACAATATGTGATGGCCTGGAAAACTTTTTTCATTTATGTCCTAGATCAGTGAGACAATTGGAGTGGCTGTCATTCTGTGCCCCTTGGCTCAAGAGTCTTTTCCACAACACCCTTGAATAACCCTGTCCCTGATTTGTTTGGTTCTAACTCCGTAGATGATGGGGTTGAGCATGGGAGGCACTAGTAGATAGAGATTAGCTAACATGATGTGTACCACTCTGGGCACATGATGCCCAAAATGGTGGGTGAGGAAAGTAAAGAGGGCTGGGATATAAAAAGCCAAGATGACACAGATATGGGAAGCACATGTGCCAAAAGCCTTGAGTCGGGCTTCACCAGAGGGCAACCCCAGCACAGTTCTCATGATCATCATATAAGATATACTAATGACAATCATATCAAAGCCAACTACAGAGAAGGCCACGAAGAGTCCATATGCACGATTTATTCTAGTATCAGCACACACCAACTTCAGCACAGCCATGTGCTCACAGTATGACTGAGGAATAACCCGGTTTGGGCAGAAGGGCATCCTGGAGACCATAAAGCAGAAGGGGCTCACCCATAGCAGCCCTCTCAACATCACAACTGCCCCCAGTGTCCCCACTACAGATGGGGTCAGGACACTAGAGTGGCGGAGTGGGAAGCAGATAGCCACATAACGGTCCAAGGCCATAGTCATGAGCACCCCAGACTCCACAGAAGAAAAAGCATGGATGAAGAACACCTGGATGAGGCAGGCATGGTATTCAATCTCGTGAGCATGAAACCAGAAAATAGCCAGCATTTTAGGTTGGGTGGAAGAGGACAAGACCAGGTCAGTGATAGCCAGCATGGCCAGAAAGAGGTACATGGGCTCATGCAGTGTGTGGTCAGTTTTAATTATGTGAAGGACAGTAATATTGCCTACTATAGCCATGACATACATGGCACAAAATGGAAAAGCAATCCAAAACTGGGAATTCTCGAGTCCTGGGATCCCAAGCAGGATGAAAGACACAGGCTGAGAAGAGCTGTTCCCTGAAGTCAACATCACGGGATGGTTAATGTGTTCTCCACTGGCAAGTAATCTATTCTCTGCAGGTGATAACAATCAAATAAATCATTATTATTATTTATAATCTTTTGGAAGAAGCAATTAAATAATTAGGTGAGTGGGTTTAATGATAAGCTGGAATAATTTAAACTGTTTTAATAAGTAAAAATTTGCTAGTAAAGTGATGCTACTCTTTATTCATATTTATGCCACTCGAAATGGAGTCAGAACATACTAGCTATAAGTATACTTTTTAAAATAAAAAACAGTATTTTTTTGAAAGTACAATCTGCTAAGGAAAAACTATCTTGACAAATAATGTCATAGTAGTTCTTAACCTTTTATTCTTTAAAACTAACAACTGATTTGTTTAACCTTTCCCTTAGGTTCTTTTCATCTCTCTGTTTAAGCCACTTGGGCAACTTTTCAGGGTAGGAAGCCAATTGAAAAACACCTGGTTTAAAGGTCCATAAGAATGTATATAGAGATGTTGAGTTAGTTTTGACTTATGACAGGTCTGAAGTGGGAGATGGGAGCCCTTGATGGGTTTCTCTCTTTCCTCTTTTGCTACTGTCCCATGGAATTTGGAGCCCTCACTATCAGCAATTTTCTTATTTTTTTTTCTCTCAGACTTATGAACTCAACATATGCAGAGTCTAGGCTAAAAATCCTGGGGACTTAACCAATCCTCGGTCATTTTTGTTCAGTGTGAGGTTTACAATAGTATTCCTGAGGGGAAGCACATGTTATCAGCTTGCATCTAGGTCAAAGGATATAAATATGCACTGCCTAATGAGTAGAAAAAGAAATAGTGATATAATTTCTCTTCTTGCCTAACATTCCTTCCTCCTTATCCTGATTTCAAATATGCTCCCTTCCCCATCCTCCATGGGCTAGAACTCTTGTAAGCATAGTGCATACTAAAAGATGAAATTAAGTCATCTTTTTTCAAGTATAACACATTGAACTTCGGATTCAATTTTTCTGTTCCCCCAAATAAAATCGAACTTGTGAGAACTTGGCATAGCTTTTGGTGCAGAAAATATGGTTACCAGAACTATATTCTCACACTAGTGGAGCTCAGCTTTTATCTGTGAGTATGGGTTCAATCCAGCTATGGTACCCACTGACTCTGTGGGGGCCTCAATTATTCCACTCATTATGTGGAAATAGTTATGTCCATCAGTTCAATCATGTTGCTCAAGCCTGAAGGTATGAAAGATAAAATGGGCTGAGATCTTGCTAAGATATAGCGTCAGGGATATTTAGATTCTGTTTTCTCACTTTGGGGGTACCTATAAGTAAAGCATAGAACAACGATGCTGGAGCATGGTGGGGCTCAAATCTAACCTCCTTCATAGAGACATCGTATATGCAAGTGGCTCTTCCATTTTTCTTATGTTTCCCTGGAATACACAGTATGAGCAGTGAATCTTCTCCCCTTCTCAGAAGGAAGCTCAGCAGTCATATCTCTCTGGACCTGGAACCCCCAGTGAGTCAGGACATTCTGCACAGCACACACCTTGCCTTCCAGCTTCTTGAAATCTCTGTGAGTCCTGTTGCTCTCTGTGAAGGGCAGAGATGACTGGAGCATGGGAATTACTCGCTGTGAGCTCTTCTTTATCTCTGGGAAAGATCATAAGCAGCTCTAACTGGCTTCTGGGATTCAGTTTTCAGTAAAGACCTCACATTACGGCTTATTTAAAGGTCTATTAAAGTCTAGCCTTCCCTTTCCCCCAAACATTAGTTCTCTCCCTCCTCCTAAGCCCCACTGCTTCATACTTACACTGGTTTCCTCTGAGACTGGAGATTAAAGCTGAAAGCATTAACCCTTAACTTTCTTCTTTCCTCTATATGTACAAGTACAAAAGCAGAGTATTTTAATGGATGTATAAGATGTGTTGTTGAGATTATACGAGTGTGAGCTTATCTGTATATGTGTAATTTTTGTTAGAGTATATATGTTTATAATTAAAGGGATATTTTGTGCAATGTGAAAGTGTGTTGATATGTCATGCATGTTGATGTGTGTATCTGAGAGATAATAAATATGCATGTAAGGGACTGGATGTGTGTGAAAATGAATGATAATTTAAGTATACATACTTAGTGTGATAGTGTGATAGTGGCTTTGTGAGAGCAAGGCCACTGAATACACATGCTTTGTGAAGGTGTTTGCTAATCTACAAACCTGATAATGTGAGATTATACATTATTGTGTATACAGATGAGTATGTACATGTAGGTTTGATGAGGGTGCTCACAATCTATTGGTGCTTTACTGTTTTCCAAGTTAACTATGGTTCTGAGGCCTCCCACTTCTGAGCGAGTGATTATCTGCAGGACTTCCGGATGCCTTGGGTCTTGCTTTAGTTATTTTTGAGAATTTGTGAGGCTAGAAGGCCCTCCTCCCTCAGCCTGAATAGTTAAAGCCTACATAGAGCTTCTTCTCTCTCAGTTCCTCTATAGGATTCTGCTGGTAATCTCTTATTAATTTTTTCTCACCATCTTCTGACGTATAAAATGTCAGATGAAGCATTTTAAAACAGAAAGCAAAAATTTATTTGCAAAGAATGCAAAGCAGTCAGACTTTGGAAGCTATGCCTCACAAAATATAAAACCATACATATAATTATAGGGGAACAAATCACACAAAAAATTACCAAGGTTATCAGGTTTACATTAATGTGTTTACGGTATATTATGATCATCATCTTTACAAAGGTTATGATATATGTTCACACTTCAGCATAACAAAAATCAGGATACAACTGTTTTTGTTAGGGAGTCCAGGTTTACAGAAAATATTCAAGGGTTTATTATTTTGGAGATCAGGCTGACATTATAATTTTTCATTTATTTCAAGTTGCAAATTGTTTTTCTTTAGCTATTTCTTTTCATTGTCATACATGAATCACTTAGTATAATGAAAGTAGAAGAAATTGTCAGGTTCTTCTTCTTCTTCTTCTTCTTCTTCTTCTTCTTCTTCTTCTTCTTCTTCTTCTTCTTCTTCTTCTTCTTCTTCTTCTTCTTCTTCTTCTTCTTCTTCTTCTTCTTCTTCTTCTTCTTCTTCTTCTTCTTCTTCTTCTTCTTCTTCTTCTTCTTCTTCTTCTTCTTCTTCTTCTTCTCTTCCTTTCTTTCTTCTTCTTTTTTTTTTTTTTTCCCCTAGAGAACATTTTTCTCTCTAAACAGAATGTGACACCTAGGAATAAGACCTGAGTTTTTTCATCCCTTGACTCTTCCACAGTTCCAAAAGCCATGGTGGCTCCAAGCAGACATGACATTTGTGGAAGTCACTTATTAGGCCAAACACACTACTTTTCGAGTTTAGTTGGCTATGGCTTGCTGAAAGAAATATATAGTAGAATATTTAGTCTTTCCTTGACCGACCTCTTAAAGACCCCTCATCGTCTGCGTAGTTCAAAAAACTAGTACCTCCGCAGGATTCAGAAAGGCATTAGATGTTGAATTGCATTCTTACTAAATTCATATGTTGAAGTTTTAACCTCCAGTACCTCAGAATACAGCTTTGTCTGAAAATAGGGTCATTGAAGATGTAATTAGTTAAGATGAAATCACACTGGAGTAGGGCGGGCCCCACACCAAAATGGAGTCCTTTTAAAAGGGGAATATTTGTTCACAGAGACCTATAAACAGGGAAAATATCATGTGGATGGGAAAACAGAAATCAAGATGATTTGTCTAGAAGCCAAAGTTTCTGGCAAACCATCAGAAGCTAGGAGAGAGGCTTGGAATAGATTCTCCTTCATAGCTAATGAAAGGAACCAATGCTGTTGATATTTCAATCTTGAACTTCTAAGATCCAGAACTAGGGCATGTCAAAAGAACTCAAAAAGAGTCTGGGGGTTTTGGCTAGAAATAGATAATAAAGATTTATTTAAAGGCCTTGGAGTTTGCAAATTGGGAATACAGCTAGGTAGAAACCTGAAACAATTCCAAAGAAGAAAGAAAAGTTGAGCGTTCTTTTGGTAAAAATTGCATTCTTGAGAATAATCAATCCTTTATCCTTTGCCTAGGATTGGTCCAGGATGGTTCTCAGTCTGATGTCTGGTGATTTGGATGATGAATGTCAGATATCAATACATTATTGGAAAATAATAAAGAAATCAGAAATAGCCCCAAACATAATTCATTAATTTTCAACAGAGATATCAATGCAATTTAGTGACAGAAAAATGTCTTTACAGTGCTAGAATAACTGGATATCTGTATGAAAAACAAAATGAACCTCTACTCGTACTTCAATGTAAAGTCATTGTTTGAAATGTAATATAAACTTAAATTTGAAAGTTAAAACTATTAAGATTCTAAAGGAAGAAAAAAAGGATAATATTGCCATAAATTGATGAAAGCAAAGATTTCTTAGGATACAAAATGCATAGACATAAAAGAAAAAAAATTCAACATTGAATTTTATAAAAAAAAAAATCTACTTTAAATAATACCATAATAAATGTGGAAAAGCAAGCCACAGTTAGAGAAAATATTGACAATGCATATATCTGAAAAATAAAGTCTCACAATTAATTAATAGAAAGATAAACAACTTGTTAAAATTTAAAGCAAATGATTTAATTTTTATTTTTTATTACATTTATTGGGATAACATTAGTTAATACAATTATATAATTTTCAGGTGTACATTATAATTTGACATCTATATATTCTATTGTGTGTTTACCACCCAAAGTCCAGTTTCCTTCAGCTACCATATATCTGATCCCCTTTACCCACTTCGCCCTCCCCCTACCTCCCTATATTTGACCTTACTGGCCTGATTCTCCCCTCCTCCCACACCTCCCACCCTCTGGTAACCACTAGTCCATTGTACATGTCCATGAGTCTCTGTTTGTTTGTCCTGTTCATTTGTTGCTTTTAGGTTTATATCCCACATATAAGTGATATCATGTAATTTTCAACTTTTTCTGTCTGGCTTATTTGCTCATCATGATTACCTCGAGGTCCATCCAGGATGTCGCAAATGGCAGTAATTTCATCTCTTCTTATGGCTGAGTAATATTCCATTGTATATATATACCACAGCTTCTTTAGCCAAACATCTATTGTAGGACACTTTGGTTGCTTCCATGTCCTGGCCACTGTGAATGATGCTGCTATGAATATTGGTGTGCAAATATCTTTTCGGATATGGGTTTTCAAGTCTTTGGGGTAAATACCCAACAGTGGGATTGCTGGATCATATGGTAGATCAATTCTTAGTTTTACGAGGAACCTCCATACTGTTTTCCATAGTGGCTGTACCAATTTGCAGTCCCACCAGCAGCGTATCAGGGTTCCT
>NW_011889212.1:526527-540983 GCF_000151845.1 Pteropus vampyrus | reverse complement strand
TCCTCTGCCCATTTTTTGATTGGATCATTAGTTTTTTGTTGTTATTGCATCATATGAGTTCTTTGTATATTTTGGATATTAGGCCCTTAACGGAGGTGTTGCTTGCAAATATATTTTCCTATTCATATGGTTGTCTCTTTACCTTGTTTATGGTTTCTTTTGCTGAGCAGAAGCTTTTTAGTTTGATGTAGTCTCATTCATTTACTTTAGCTTTTACTTCCCTTGCCTTTGAGGTCAAATTCATAAAATCCTCTTTAAGTCCAGGGTCCTTGAGTTTAGTTCCGATATTTTCTTCTATGCATTTTATTGTTTGAGGTCTTATATTCAGGTCCTTAATCCATTTTGAGTTAATTTTGGTGTGTGGTGATAGACAACAATCTAGTTTCATTCTTTTGCAGGTAGCTTTCCAGTTTTCTCAGCATTATTTATTGAAGAAATTTTCCTTTCTCCACTATAAGTTTTTGGCTTTTTTGTCGAAAATTATTTGCCCATATAAATATGGGCTCTTGATTCTGTTCCACTGGTCTGAATGTCTGTTTTGTTGCCAATACCATGCCGTTTTGATTACTGTCACTTTGTAGTATAATCTGAAGTTGGGCAGAGTGATGCTTCCAGCCTCGTTGTTTTTTCTCAGGATGGCTTTGGCAATTGGGGGTCTTTTTGTGCTTCCATACAAATCTGATGATTTTTTTTTTGTTTTATTTCTTTAAAAAATGTTGATGGGATTTTGACAGGGATTGCATTAAATCTGTATATTGCTTTAGGTAATATGGTCATTTTAACTATGTTGATTCTTCCAATCCAAGAACACGAAATATCTTTCCATTTCTTTGTATGATCTTCGATTTCTTTTAATAGGGTCTTATAGTTTTTATTATATAGGTCCTTCACATGCTTTGTTAAATTTAATACTAGGTATTTTATTCTTCTTGTTGCAAGTGCAAAAGGACTTCTTTTTTCTACTTCTTTTTCTGACATTTCATTATTAGAGTATAGGAATGCTATGGATTTTTGAACGTTGATTTTGTATCCAGAGACATTACTGTATTTGCTTATTGTTTCTAGTAGTGTTCTTGTGGAGTCTTTAGGGTTATCTACATAAAGAGTCATGTCAGCAGCAAATAGTGACAGTTTGACTTCTTCGTTTCCTATTTGGATACCTTTTATATCTTTCTTTTGTCTGATTGCACTTGCTAGGACTTGCAATGTTATATTGAATAACAGTGATAATAGTGGACAGCCTTGCCTTGTTCCTGATCTTAAAGGGAAGGTTTGTAGTTTTTCACCATTAACTATAATGTTTGTCATGTATGGCCTTTATTATGTTAAGGTACTTTCCTTCTATACTGATTTTGTTAAGTGTTTTGATCATAAATAGATGCTGAATCTTGTCGAAGGATTTTTCTGCATCTACTAATATGATCGTATGATTCTTATTTTTTAATTTGTTTATGTGGTGTGTCACATTAATTGATTTGCATATGCTGAACCATCCCTATGCCCCTGGGATGAAGCCCACTTGATCGTAGCGTATAGTCTTTTTAACACGTTGCTGTATTCGGTTCTTTAGTATCTTATTTAGGATTTTTGCACCTGTATTCATGAGAGATATTGGTCTGTAGTTTTCTTTTTTGTGTTTAACATACCAAGTTTTGGTATCAGAGTAATATTGGCCTCATAAAATGATTTGGAAAAAAATGCTTCCTCTTCTGTTTTTTGGAAGAATTTAAGCAGAATAGTGTTTGGTAGAATTTATTGGTGAAGCCATTTGGTCCTGGACTTTTACTTTTTGGTAGGTTTTTGATGATTGTTTCAATTTCCATACTGCTGATTGGTCTATTTAGATTTTCCAGATCTTCTTGATTCAGACTAGGAAGACTGCATTTTTCTAAGTACTGGTCCATTTCTTCTAGGTTATTAAATTTGGTATTATATACTTTTTCATAGTATTCTTGCATGATCCTTTGTATTTCTGTAATGTCAGTTGTAATAGCCTCGCTTTCATTCTTGATTTTGTTTTTGTCTTTTCTCTTTTTTCTTTAGTGTGTCTATCCAGGGGTTTGTAAATTTTATTTAACCTTCTCAAAGAACCAGGTTTGTTGTATTTATTTTTTCTGTTGGTTTTTTTTTCCAATTTCATTTATTTCTGCTCTAATTTTGATTGTTTCTTCTGACTTTAGGCCTCATTTGTTCTTCTTTTTCTAGTTTTTTAAGATGAAGTATAAGGTTGTTTATTCGGAGATAAGCTTGTAATGATATGAACTTTCATCTTATGACTGCTTTTGCTGTGTCCCAAAAGTTTTGATTTGTTGTACTATCGTTATCATTTGTTTCTATGTATCTTTTGATCTCTCTTTTTATTTCTTCCCTGATCCAGTTATTCTTCAGTAGCATTTTGTTTAACCTCCATGTATTTGTGGTTCTTCCTGATTTCTTTTTGCATGTGATCTCTAATTTCAGACCATTATGATCAGAGAATATGGTTGGTATGATTTCAACTCTTTTATATTTGTTGAGGCTATCTCTGTGTCCCAGTACCTGGTCGATTCTTGAGAATGCTCCATGTGCACTAGAGAAGAATGTATAAGCAGCTGTTTTGGAATAGAAGGTTCTGTAAATGTCAATTATGTCCAGTTGGTCTAACGTATCATTTAAGGATGTTATTTCCTTCTTGATTTTCTGTTTGGATGATCTGTCCATATCCGACAGTGGGGTATTTAAGTCCCCTACTACAATAGTGTTTTGGTCTGTTTCTCCCTTTAGTTCTGTTAGTAATTGCTTTACATATTTCGGGACTCCCCGACTGGGAACATAGATATTAAGAAGTGTTATGTCTTCTTGGTGTATGATTCTCTTCATCATTATGAAGTGTCCCTCAGTATCTTTCTTTACTTTTTTTATTTTGAAGTCTATTTCATTTGATATTAGTTCCATGAATCCCGCTTTTCTCTGAATGCCATTTGCTCGAAATATCATTTTCCATCCTTTCCTTTTGAGTCTATATTTGTCTTTGGAGCTGAGATGTGTCTCCTGGAGGCAGCATATGGTTGGGTTTTGTTTTTTTGATCTATTCTGCAACTCTGTGCCTTTTTATTGGTGAATTCAGTCCATTTACATTTACAGTGATTATTGAAATAAGAGGTCTTTTTATAGGCATTTTATCTTTTGCTTTCTGGTAACTCAGTGTTTCCATTGCTTCCTTGTCCTTGTGTTTCTGTTTTCTTTATGTTGGTTGGCTTTTGTGGGTTTTCCCTCTGGTTCTTCTTGTTTTATGTTATATACTTCAGTTCTGAATTTTTGCTGTGTGGTTACCATTATGAATATGAAAAGGATAGTTATATATATATATAGTCATCCATTTTCTTCTTCATATGCCTTATCTCCTTTCCCCTTTATGAATTTAGATCTTTGAATCCCCGCCTTTTCAATCATTGTTATCTCATTTTGTTTCTATGTATGCTGAACATTCATTACTATCTTGCTATAGCAATTCTCTTCTTATTATTTAAGCTTATAATGCCCTGTTCTTAGTAAAGTTTGCACTCCTCTGCTTCTATTTGCCTAATAGGCAATTTACTCCTAATTATGTATTTTTTTAAAAATTTTGTTTAAATGAGCTGACATCTTTCAATATTTCCTGTAGTGCAGGCATCGTAGTGGAGAATTCCTTCAATTTTTGTATGTCTGGAAAGGTCTTAATTTCTCCTTCATATCTAGAGGAGAACTTAACTGGATACATTATTCTTGGCTGGTAGTTCCTTTCACTTAATAGTTTAAATATTGATTCCATTCCTTTCTGGCTTGTAAGGTTTGTGCTGAGAAGTCTGACAATAATCTAATGGGTTTTCCTTTATAAGTTACTGTTTTCTTCTCCCTGGCTGCCCTGAGAATTGTCTTTGTCATTGATTTTTGATAACTTTAATACAACGTGTCTTGGTGAAGGCCTTTTTGGGTTGAGATAATTGGATGTTCTGTTGACTTCTTGAATTCCAAGCTCCAGTTCATTCCTTAGATTTGGGAAATTCTTGTCAACTATTTGTCTAAAAATGCTTTCTAATCCCTGTTCCTTTTCCTCACCTTCGATAATGCCCATTATTCTTATGCTTCCTCTCCTGATGGTATCAGCTAGTTCTTGTATTTCTCTTTCATTATTTTTCATTCTTCGGGTTCTCTTTTCTTTCTGATTTATTTCTAGATTTCTGTCTTCGATATCACCGATCCTTTCCTCCATTTGGTCAACTCTATTTCCCAAGCTTGCTATTTCATTTTTCAACTCTTGCACTATGTTTTCTTTTATCGCCAGAAGATCTATTCAGTTCTTTTTGTGGGTTTCAATCTCCTTTCTCTGTTCATCTGGTTGTTTTATCAATTCTTGGAATTGTTGATATGACTCATTTCAGAACTCACTGAGTTTTTTCAGAAGTACTATCCTGAATTCTCTGTCATTTAAGTCGCATATTTCTATGTCTGTAAGCTTATTTTCTTGAGATTTTTTTCTTTCTTTCTGAGATGCCTTGTCACCTTGGTTGTTCATTGTGTTTAATGGACTATTTCTCTGCCTGGGCATTAATGGAAGTGTATTCTGTTGTTTTTCCAGAAAGAAAATTTATTATATAAAGGTCTCTCTTTAGCCTTCTGCACAGAAAAGACTGCACTTTTCTTTTGATTTCCAGTAGGTGGTGTCTAAACCTTTTGGATCCTTGCTTTATATAAAGCTTAAATAATACCTTTTTTATTTTCTTGTAGATATTTAATCAGGCTCAGTATCCTCAGTTTCAGTCCCTTTCAATGTCAGTGATAGTTTCAGCAGTGTTTGCTCAGATTCCTCTGGGGCTCCGTGCTGTTTGGTCTTGGAGGGTATGGGGTGGGGGTCTTCTGGATATGTGGTTGGGGACTTGGCTCAGCCTCGGTGTTGCAACTGGGGCTGGTAGAAATCAATTATTGTTTCTCTGTAATCCCTTCCCACTTCTCTGCTTTCTGCCCTGATGACTGGGCCCTGCCGCCTGCCAGCCACAGGGAGCTCACGGCTTTCCCAGAAAGGGCTGTTCAGGTAAGTCGCTGGACCTTCACCCCTCCATCTCCTCCTGCAGGGAGCTCCAGAGGCTGAGAGAGGCAGCTTCTTTATTTCTCCCAGTTCATTGCCCTACACCTGGAGTTCTGACCTGTGGTAGCTCTTATGCACAGATCCCATGCTCAGATATGCTGGTGTGCAGTTTGGGTGTTTTTTGTTGAGTTTTAGATGTTCAGCTTATTGTTGTTTCAAGGGGAAAGATCTGAGGATGTCTGTCACTCTGCCGTGTTTCCTAGAATCTTCCTTATTTTTTAAAAAGCAAGTTATTTAAACAGGCACTTCACAAGGGAGGTAAATAAATGGGAAAAATATATGAAAAGGTGCTAAACATTATTATTCATAAGGAAATGAAAAATCAAACTACAATGAGAATTAATAAAACTCATTACAATAACTAAAATTAAATATAATGACAACACTAAATATTGGCAAAATATGGAACAATTGGAGCACTCATGAACTGAGTACAGCCACATTAGAAGCATTTCTGGAAATTTCTTTAACCTTAATAATCTTAAACATCTTTTTGACTAAGCAATTCTACTTCTAGTTGCATACCTCAAATAAATGATTTATAGATACATCAAAAAATGTTAAAAATGTATATGTAATAGGTAAAATGTGGAAACAACCAAATTACCAGTTAATCGATTAGTTAAATTTTGCTACATTTAGCCAAGACTACTACTCATCTCAGCAAATAAAAAAAAATAAAGAATTGAGAAAAATGTGTGTATATTTGGATATAATATAGTGGAATTTCAAAGCACCAAGGATAAAGAGTAGAGCCTGATGCTAAAATAGGGAAAAGATGACCTAAAAGTAAGGTTGATAAATTTAGTTTTTGTCTCACAGGCTTAGCAGTGAATAGGTAAGAGTTGTTTAATAGTTTCTATGTACTAGACTGTATTCTAAAAGTTTTCAAACTACATTATTACTTATTTTCTACAATAACTCAGTGAAATAAGTATCAGCATCTTCATTGTATAGGTAGAGAAACTAAAATATAGAGGTTAAGTTTTTATGGTAAAGATATAAAGATCCAGAATTTTTTCTGAAGTTTTATTCAGTGCATTAAATAAAACCTTACAATGTTCAGAGAAAATTATTTAAAGCTGAATCTTTCTGTATACAGCCAATCTATTAATAATGTGCCAGAGCAAAACAATATTTAGACAGATAGAAACAGACAATTTATCATTTTCTGCATCTATTTTCTTTTTCTGAATTAACTGGAGTATGTGCTTTCAACAAAATGAAACAGATATACAATAAAGTTGAACTATTGCTAAACAAGTATGAGTGGAAATTACTCAAGAGTGCCATGGAAAGTAATCTGATTAAACAGCAATTCACTATGCCTTAAGTATTAAAGCCTTGCATAAAATATGGCTTCAGAGCAGAAGTTATGTCCGAAATTCAGAACTCAGGCCTCATCCCAGATCTAATGAATCAGAATTTTCATTTAAACAAGCTCTTGAGGATATTTTTATGGTGGTTAAATTTGGAAGCATTTAATTACTGTTGTGAATAATTAACAGTAAGTCATTAGTGAGATGATGAAAAAAGCCTGTCTTTATTTTGCTAGCAGGCAAATTGGAAGATAATTTGGATTTCAGAGAAAACAGAAAGCTGTCTCAGAAAACCATGGTTCAATGTAAATTAAACAGAATTTTGACATAATTGAATCACTGTACAAGGAAAGCATTGATTTTATTTTGCTGAATGATGCCTCCTCTAATAGTGGTATACATTTAGTGATGTAGGATGATTTATCATTCTTTTTTAGTCATATCATGTATTCTAGATTCTGTGTTGAATAATGTTTATTTAGTCATATTTCAATAAAAATTTATTTGCTTTAAAGTTCAAACAACTGAAACACAAATATGCAATATTTAATCATAGCTCCAAGGCCTTATGTATATTTATATAGCTTATCCAGGGAAATAAGCTATAGGTGACAATTTGGGAATGGGAAAATAGAAGGAGAGATGTGTAAGGGCATTTCTCACCTGCATAGCAGTAAATAAAATCTAAAGTTAATGGAGAAGCCTGAGACCCTGCCCTACCCGACTTGCTCACCCAAGTTAGTCCCAGGCCTGTTTTGGCTCATGTTGTGGAATTTCCTAAAAATCTCTTGAAGATACAAAACCCAAACAAGTAGCATCTAGCCTCAGTATGCCCTATACTTCTTGCCGAACAGCCTTAAGCCCCACATTGGCAGCAGACAATTTCAGTTCACAGCTTAGCCTTTCCCAGGCACCTCCAAGCTCAGCACGGGTGATGGCCATGTGATGATTGCTTTGTGGCTCATTCCAAGTGGTACCAGGCAGGGTATAGCTGCAGCTGAACTTGGCTGAAGGCAGGGCTCCTTACAAGAGGCTCCAGAATGAATATACCTAGTGGTAAGCTTCAGACCACACCAAAGCACCACCTGGCCACCTCTGTGAAATACACACCCAAAGGGCAGACTCAGCAGGCATCAGAGCCCTGCTAAAGCAAATTCTACTCCTCAGATTCACCCCTGCACATTAGTGCCTCTACTGTAGTCACGGCCAATCCTCACAACCAATCAACCTGAGTCAGTCTCTCTCATTAATGTGCAAACAGCAAACAAGACTCAACTACAATAAACAACCCACACAAAGGACATACCTGCAGCATATGGCTCAGGTGTCCAGGGAGACTGCATCAATGGGCCCTACAAGACACTTGCTACATAAGGCCACTCTACTAAGACCAGGAGACATAGTAGGTCTACCTAATACATAGAAACAAACACAGGGAGGCAGCAAAAATGGGGAGACATATCCCAAATGAAAGAACAGAATAAAACCCCAGTAAAAGAACTAAGTGAAATGGAGATGAGCAATCTAATAGATGAAGAGTTCAGAATACTTGTTATAAGGACGCTCAATGATCTCAGTGAGAACTTCAACAATGAGCTAGAAAACATAAAAACAGAGGTAGAAAACATAAAGAAGAGCCAGTCAGAAATGAAGACTACAATAACTGAAATAAAGAATACATTAGAGGAAATCGACGGCAGATTAGATGAAGCAGATGATCAAATCAATGATTTAGAGGATGAGGTAGCAGAAAACACCCAATCAGAGCAGCAACAAGAAAAATGAATATAAAAAATGAGGATAGTTTGAGAGGCCTCTGGAATAACATCAAGTGTACCAACATTCGCGTCATTGAGGTAATGGAGAAAAAAGAGAGCAAGAAAACAAAAACTCATTTGAAGAAATAATGACAGAAAACTTTTTTAATCTGTGAAAGGAAATAGACATACAAGCTCAGGAAGCACAGAAAGTCCCAAAGAAGATGAACCCAAAGAGGCCTACATCAAGACACATCATAATCAAAATGCCAAAGCTGAAACACAAAGAGAGAATCTTGAAAGCAGCAAGAGAAACGCAGTTAGTTACCTACAAAGGAGCTCCCATGAGACTGTCAGCTGAGTTCTCAACAGAAACTTTATAGGCCAGAAGGCATTGGCACAAAATATTCAAAGTGATAAAAAGCAAGGACCTCTAACCTAGATTATTCTACTTAGCAAAACTATCATTTAGAATCACAGAACAGGAAAACACTAAAAGAGTTCATTATTACCAAACAAATATTATAAGAAATGTTAAAGGGACAAGAAGAAGAAGAAAAAGGAGGAAGAGGAGGAGGAGGAGGAGGAGGAGGAGAAGAAGAAGAAGAAGAAGAAGAAGAAGAAGAAGAAGAAGAAGAAGAAATATGATTAATAAATGGCAATAACTACATATCTATTAACAATTACTTTAAATGTAAATGAATTAAATGCTCCAATCAAAAGACATAGGGTGGCTGAATGAATAAGAAAATAAGACCCTTACATATGCAGACTATAAGGGACTTGCTTCAGATTGAAAGACACATACATACAGACTGAAAGTAAAGGGATGGAAAAAGATATTTCATGAAAATGGAAAAACAAAAAAGCTGAAGTAACAATACTTATATCAGACAAAATAGACTTTAAAACAAAGCCTATAAGAGACAAAGAAGGGCCCAGTATTTCCACTACAGGGTATTTATCCTAAAACCCCAAATCGCTGGTTAAAAAGACATATGCATCCATATGTTCATTGCAGCCAGATTATTTACAATAGCAAAAATATGAAGGCAACCTGGGTGTCCATCAATGGATGAATAAATAAAGAGCTGGTACATATTTACAATCGAATATTACTTAGCCATAAAAAAGAAATCTTGTCATCTGCAACAATACGGATAGACTTAGAGAGTATTGTGTTGAGTGAAGCAGTCAGACAGTGAAAAACAAATGTCATATGATTTCACTTATATATGGAATCTAGATAACAGGATAAATGAACAAAATAGAAAGAAGCTTTTAGGATTTTGATGGTCACCGAATGGAGGAGGTATTGGGAGAAAAAGTGAAGGTGAGGAGGGGATTAAGAGGTACAAATTGGTAGTTACAAAATAGTCACAGGGCTATAGAACATAGCATGGGGAATATAGTCAGCAGTATTGTAATAACTGTGTATGGTGTTACATGGGTACTTGATTTATTGGGGTGGTCACTTCAAAAATTATACAAATGTCTAATCACTAGTTGTACACCCAAAACTAATATATTGTATGTCAACCGTAATTGAAAAATAAAAAAATAAAAATTTTAAAAATAAAGTTAATGGTGAAAAAAATGTTTATATTCATTAAAATATTATAAAGACAATAAAATAATTAAAAGGGAGATGGTAAATGTACTATTTAGACCTGTTTTGGTCTGGTGTGGTGAACCTCTTGAGAAATTCTACTCATACTTAGGATCACACTTCTCATATAATTACATTATCTCCGAGCCCCAAGGGTCCCTTGGCAGCAGGGCGGGGTTAATGCTGGTCTCCTTACAGAAGACCATGTCCAAGAGCCACCCACATACATACTTGGCTGAGCAGTGAGTGGAAAGGGCAGCTTTCCTTTTGTCGGGAGCCAGGTAGGATGCTAGGGCCAAGAACAGCCCATCAAGAAGAGGGACTTTCGATAGCTAGCCTGGAGGGAAGGGATAGAGCAGATGGTAGGATGGAAGTGAGGTGTCGGGGAGGCAGGTACTTAGAAGTACAGGACTGTAAATCAGAGGTAGAAGAGTAGAGATATTGAGAAGAGGGGTTCAGAGTGACAGGCCAAGGCTAAAGGTTGTGGGAATTGAAAGATCAGCCAGGAGTTTGAAAATATTTCTTTTCAAGGGAAAAAGTCAGTTAAGACAAGCAAATGGAGTTAGTTGTTGTGATTCTGTGTGGCTTAAATTTGACATTTATTATATATTTTATTCTTTTTTTCTTCAGCTTTTAAATTTGGTGGATTTCTACATTCTTATTTGCTAGAAAATTTGAGTTCTTTCACTTGGCATCAGCTCCAACTTTTTACAGGATTCTTGTAATCTGAGCTTTCTAATAGCTATTTTAGTAGGAGCCATTTATATTTAAAAAGAAGGACTTCAAATACATGTTGTCATTGATCATCACAGAAACAACGAAATAATCAGACTCGAGGTATTATTAATGTCCAAGGTGTACAAATGAGAAATCTTAGAAGGGAATGGATTACCAAGGTCTTACCTCCTGTCAATATAGGAGCAAGGACTTCTATCATCATCTTTAGTATTCTACTGGACCAGAATAATATATCCTAATGTCCATCATTTTCTTTATGACCAAAACTTCTGGACACAGAAATCTATTTAATGTTATTGTTTCTTGTTCCCAACTCCCTTACCATCTATCAAACCACAGACTGTCACCAAACAAAAACCAATACACAACCTAAAGCAAATGCAGCAGCATTCTTTGATCTTAGCCTTCTAATGCATGTATGGCATGCTGTACTTCTTATTTTGTTTACATATATCTTTTGCAATAAGTAAGTATTAAGTTTGATGTGGTGTTCTGTATCAATATTTTACTTAATGGCTTTAATTTCATCTTATTTAAGAAGTCATTCTCTAAGAGTTATAAGTGCATTTTCTCTCATACTAATACCATTTTAAGAGTTTTGTTTTGCCTCGAAATTCTTAATCCAGATGCAGGGATGTGGAAAATAGGGATCATTTTATATTTTTTATAAATTGTTAGCCAATTGACCAAACATTTATCACATATCAGTTCTTTTTTTCTAGTGATCTAAGATGCCATTATCATCATATTCTTTATCCTCATTTATACATTTTTTTTTTTTTTTGGAAACACGATTCTTTTCTGGGATATATTTTTAAAATTTTTGACTATTAGATTTTGCTAATTATAATAACTTTATACTACATTTTAACATATCAAAGGATATCATCTCTCTGTTTTTTCAATATTATATTGAATATATTTGCACATTTATAATACTTAATACATTTAGGATCCATCCATCACTATCCATTAAAAACTCTTATATGTTATTGATTGATAATGTTTTGAATTTATGAGAGCGTTAATGGGAAAATTCACATTTTTTCTCTATTGAATATTCCTATCTTCGAAAAAGGAAAGGACTTTCTTTATATTCTGCAGTAAATTTTTACAGACCTCCTCTATCCTCATCAAACACAAACTTTTGTTACACTCATGCATTTTGTAAGTTAGTGGCTACTGTAAATAAATCCTTATTTTTATTAAGTTTCCTCAGTGGTTAATTTTTGTGAATATGAATAGCTTTATCACTTTGTGATATTGATCTTCTATCTGGTCTCTTTGGTAAACACTATTTTAAGTCTTTGCAGTTTATTCTTTTAGATTTTTTTCAGGTAAAAAATCAAAATAAAGACATTTTTATGTTCTTTAAAAGGTTAGCACTATGTTTTTTATTAAATTTTCTTTTTTCATTTACTGAAACTGTCCCAAAAAATGTTGAATAATAATTAGGATACTAATTATCCTTATCTTGTCACTGATTTTAATACAAGTGCTTTTAATAGGTCACCGGTAAATATGTTTGTTCCAAACTTCTAGAAGATACCTTTCATTTGGGAACTTATTTTCTTCCTCAATATTAAGAATTTGCCATCGAATTTTCTGATTTTTTTATCTCTTGATAAAATCATGTCTCCCTTTCTTAGTTTGTTAGCATAGTCAAATCATCAGTAGATTTCTTAAGCTAAATATTTTTTTTATTTATAAAACAAAGTACAATATTCTTTAAGAGCACATTTGCATCTGATTTGCTAAAATGTTATTTATAATATTTACATATGTCATCCTAAGTAATTAGATGAATCACTTTTCATCTTTTTATTTTCTCTAGAAGAGGATTTGTCAGCCTCAGCCCTATTGACATTTTGTATTGGATAATTCTTCGATGTCTTATGAATTGTAGAATATAAGCATCCCTGGTGTCTACCCACTAGATGCCAGTAGCACATCCTCCCCAGTTGTGACAACCAAAACTCTCCAGGCATTGCTTTTGGGTGGAGGACAAAACTCCCTCTTTTCTGCTCTTCTAGAATTTGTAAAAGATAAAAATACTCTACTTTTTTTTTTTTAAAGTTTGGTTGTTGGTGGAGTCATTGCCATGTTTTCTCTGCTGGATTTGATTTCTTAGGTGTTTGGTGATCAGTATTTTCCTTTAAAATTATCCATTTTACATCAGTTGCCAAATACAGTATTATATTTATACATCTATTTTAAATTTAAAGTTTTATTTTTCTATCTATTCTTTTGTTTTCTTTTAATTTCTCATGCAGTTAATCATACTTTATCTAAAGTTTTCTTGACTACTCTTGAAGAAAGTTCATATATTTTCTTTTTAAATAATCAACTTTGGTTTTATTATTAACCATTATGCTTTTTATTTTTGTTAATTGCTTCTTTTGACATTATTTAAATATTTTCTTAGCATATTACATCAAAAATGAAAAAATAATATTTTACATCCTTGTTTACTAATAAATGTATATTTTTCAGGCTACACATAGCATTCTAATGTCTTGCCCTACAGGTTCTGATATGTGGTTTTCTCATTTTTGTTCAGTTCAAAGAATTGTTTTCTTATTTATATTTTTGCTGGAAAAGAAGATGTTTAATAAATGGATGTTGTTATTGCTTTGGAGCTCTTATTATTTTATATTTATAATAAATTATTATTATTTGTAGGTTAATTTTATAGTACAAATTATGTGGTATGAAAATCTGAAAGAAGTTATTTTGTATTTTAATAAAGAAGAGGTAAAAGAAGAAAGAGAAATATTAGAGACTGACTAGAAAAGACTTGGTAATTAATTGTAACAGGTGACAGAAAGATAAAAGAGTACAAGATAACTTTTAGAGTTCTAATTTGCATAACCGATTCATTTTTATGAAAGTTATAAGTTTTAGATAGAATTTTAGGGGTAACAATAATTATGGGGAAAAACAATCAATTTGGTTTAGAACACACTGAGTTTAATTTATCCATGAGAAATCCACATGGCAATGTCCCTAAGGAAGTTCTGTCTTCAGGAATGTGGAAACCAGAGATGGCTTTCAGATATTTATTTGAATTTTGTATTTAAATAGGTGAAAGATAAAACTGCAAAAATGGGTGACATTAGTTAATTTATTATTTAAATGTCTTGAGAATGGGCAAAAGGCAGACCTTGAAGAATTCCATATTTAAGGTTCTTGGGGTGGAGAGAAAAGCCAGCGAAAGAAACTCATGAATGGTGGAAGAATAATAATAGAGACTGGTGACATATAATACACAGGGATTGAAAATTTCCAGAAAGCACATTAGCATAATCGATAAATGAGTCACGAAAATAAGTCAACTGAATTTGGCAGTTCTGTTTTGGTGTTGTTTTCCATAGTTAGGTATAACCTTGACACCTGATTTCTTGGACCCTTTGCACACATCAACTATTAATGAGATTCCTTTCCTGAGAAGCATAAGAGCTTCTTATTTGCATAATTCCTATGGAATTAACATCTGAAATTTAGGACTCTACTTCAAGATGCCACATTGACCACAATGTGTCTCTGAAAGCACACATCTGAAAAATGTTTGTCAGGGATGTTCATCAGACTAGTATAGAGATTCCTCCTATGTGTCCTCAGCCTTATTGAATGAAGGCATTGAGGACATATATACAGCTTCAACTCCAGCTCTTCTACTGCTTAACTACATAATTTGGGGAAAATTAATCATTTTAAACATGATTTTTTTTCTGTATGTATATTAGGGATAACAATTTTTTGTACTTCTTTGGACGGTTATGATTCTTCCTCCCTTCTTCACTTTCTTCCCTCTCTCCCCTCAATTTTTCTTTATCCTTCCTTCCTTCCTTCCTTATTTCCTTCCTTCCTTTCTTCCATCCTTATTTCCTTCCTTCCTTCCTTCCTTATTTCCTTCCTTCCTTCCTTCC
>NW_011889212.1:511097-526472 GCF_000151845.1 Pteropus vampyrus | reverse complement strand
TTCCTTCCTTCTTTCTTTCCTTTTTTTCTTTCTTCAATCATTGTTATATATGTGGTTTTTTCAACAATTAGGCAGGGATTTATAAAGATAACCTTGGGAGATTGTCTAATTGTTGAGTATTAGTTTTCTCATATGCAAAACACATATACTACTACCTACCTTCTAGAGTTAGTGTATGGATAAAATTATATAATGCATCTAAGTGTCAATAACAAAGGGAACTCTCACAAAATGGGAGCTACACTCATTTTTTTTAGGGTAGTTCTTTAGACTACCCTTTATCATATGTATAAACATGTGTCTTAGAGACATCTTTGGCATTCTTCTGGACATATCCCAGGAAAACCTAATAATACCTACATTTCAAATGAGACTTGATATTTTTGGTGCTTTAGTCAAGGATCAATAATTTATTATCTAAAACTACTGGAAGCCAGATTTCTCATATTGTTTAGGTATTCTACTGGGAACTTTTATATTTAAGAATGATTTAATTGCAATGTTTGTTGCCACCAAAATAAGTACAGACCTAAGAAAATTTGATATGAAATAATTCCGGGAATCTTCTCTTCTTAACAACTAAGAAATACTGAGAGGCGATAAGATTGTAGCTTCAGAAAACTCAGAAAATATTAAAGTTCTTGGAGAATCAGCAATAGTAATTCAGTGAATCTCAGGGTGCAAGAAAGATGTTCTAAGTGATAAGCTATATGTTCATTATGTGTTATGTTCAATTATTCAAATATCACTGTCTTCTCAGTCCCCTCATTATGTTGGTCCTCAATAATACCAATGCTCAGCCTCTGATGTTCCTCTTGATGGGTATCCCAGGACTGAGAGCAGCCCAGGTGTGGATCTCCATTCCTTTTTGTCTCCTGTATGTCATCGCCCTGTCTGGGAACAGCCTGATCCTGTTTGTGGTCCTCTATGAGCAGAGTTTCCATGAGCCCATGTATTATTTCCTCTCTATGCTGTCAGCCACAGACCTGAGCTTGTCCCTGTGTACACTTTCCACCACTCTTGCTGTGTTCTGGTTCGAAACCCAAGAGATCAACCTAAATGCTTGCATTGCTCAGATGTTCTTTCTCCATGCATTTACTCTCATGGAATCTGGAGTTTTGCTGGCCATGGCCTTTGATCGTTTTGTGGCCATCTGCAATCCACTAAGATACACCACCATCCTCACCAATGCCAGGATTGCCCATATTGGAGTGAGTATGTTGATAAGGAATGTGGCTGTCATGTTGCCAGTTGTGCTCTTGGTCAAGAGGCTGTCCTTCTGCGGTTCTATGGTCCTTTCACATTCTTACTGCTACCACGTTGATCTTATTCAACTCTCATGCACAGACAACAGAATCAACAGCATCCTTGGCCTGTTTGCACTCTTTTCCACGACAGGATTTGACTGTCCTTGCATCTTGCTTTCCTATGTCCTGATCATCCGATCTGTCCTCAACATTGCTTCCTCAGAGGGGCAGCAGAAAGCCTTCAATACTTGCATATCCCACATCAGTGCTGTTGCCATCTTCTACATCCCTCTTATCACCTTGTCTCTTGTCCATCGCTATGGACATTCAGCACCTCCATTTGTCCACACCATCATGGCCAATGCCTTCCTGCTCATCCCTCCTATGGTCAACCCTATCATCTACAGTGTGAAGACTAAGCAGATTCGAAAGGTTATTGTCAAGATCTTAACTCAGAAGCATCTCCAAATCTAACCATTAGTTATCTCAGAGTAGAGATAAAGCCATTTATGAATGAGCGCTTTGGTAGAATGGGGTAGTTGTCCCCAAAGTGCTGAGATATGTCTCCAACTGTTCAAACTAGGCAACTTATTGGTCATATAATATTTGCTTAGTTCATTTCCTTCTCTGTAAGTCCATATTAATACCACCTAAGTTATAATTTTGTGAGATAATGCATTTAAACAACTATTAATATTTGCATGTAAACAACTATTAATATTTGCACTAGGACACCTCAATAAAATATTCATTAATTATGATTCTAAAAGTCCAGATTTATTGTAGAAAAAATTATTTCTACTAATAAGTCAGTTGTTCTTTTCTGAATGATATACTAAAAACACTTCAATTAATTAGATTTTTTTTCTTAAAACTCTTGATTTTCAGCCTTCTTCAAATACAGCCATCCTATAGGGTGAATCCTAAAATACACATTAATATAATTCAACATTGGATCTTACGTAAGTTAAGTTATTTTGTCTTTTGTTATGTGTAGGGGAATATTCAGTGTAAAAACACAATGCCATATCAAGTGGTGAGAATCAGTTACTGCTATTATTAGCTGAACGTTAAAAGTTAAGATAAGCTTTGTTCAGAATTTCATTGATCATGTTGCCTCAATAATCTTATACTTTAACCCAAAAAGAACACGATGACATGTTTGGTTGCCCATTTGTTATCTCATTGTCAGTGAGAGATTATATGCTATATCAATTTTTTGGAATGTGAAAAATCAAAATTGATAGTTTATAGATCTCTTTTCTACAGTGTTCTGCCTGACCTAATTTGTTGACTGCAGCCTCACTTCCAGCACATCCTATTGTATTAACCTGAAAACAGAGTCATAATTGTTGGCTTATCATGTTGATTCATTTATCTGTTCTTATTTTGTTATAGGCCTAAGTTGTTTTGCTAGATTTTATTTTCTACTCCCTGTCTGAAAAATATATGTCTTTCTACAAAATGCCACTAGAATTATACTTTTTATTTATTTCCAATCTTTAAAGTTGAGGGCTGAATAAAAATGGATATCCTTTTCTTAACCCGAGAGTCCAAGATACCTGGAATGCTTGTGATCCTGGGCTTTACTTTCTGTTCTGTGAGATTAAATGCCTTCAGTGGTCAATAAATGTGAAAAGACTGGATGTAAAACAATGAAGAAAGAAGACCTCTATGATAAATTTGAGAGCTTGTGACCCATCTAAATCTATTGACATTAAAAATAAAATTAGACGTTGTGATGACCAAACAGAACATATCTCTAGTCAGAATTGCATATGTCTGTAATAGTCTTAGATCGAGTCTACTATGGCTTAATCTTGGAGGCACAGCTGGATATAGGCTGCTTTATCAATGTCTGAGACTGGATCTCTCCAAAGCCTGTGCCTGATGTGGGAACAGGGTAACAAGAATTAAATCTGTGACTGTGAGTCAGAGCTTGCTCTCTGCATTTTCTTAAGAGAGCCTCTTATTGACAGACAATGGTGAAGTAAGTGGAATCATTGTTGCCAGGGGATGAGGTGTTTGTTAATTCTCAGGAGAATATGCCTGTACTAGAGAGGAGAATGAGAGTATAAAGGAGGATACGGATTCCCAACAAGGTGCTGGAACAGAGAAGCTGCAGAACCTGAACAATCTGAAACTTCTCCACTCTTGCTCTAGACAAAGGCAACCAAGAGCCTGGTAGGTGTCCTAGAGACTCAAACTGAATTTCTCTAAGATGATTTTATGTTTCCCAACGAAAACATTGCAATTTGTAAAGATCAATTCTATGCCTAAAAAGGCTTCATGAGTTGTCCAGCCTAAGGGATCAAGCTACATTGATAGTTGAAAAGATCAGGGTCCATATGTGGGATGTTGTACATATTTGTATATGCATGATGAATATAGTTGAAAAAAAAAAACAATGTTGTCAATAGTAAATAATTTCTTTAGTTAGCTGAGTTAGGTTGGAAGCTTGTCAAGAAAGGCTTCAGACATGGAATCTTGGAAATGATCCATTTTAAGGGGACCCATTGAACAAGAACAGACATTATGTTATTATTTTTCTCCCTCTGTCTGAATCCCACTTCTCTGATAAGAGTACACTGTCAGCTGCATGATTGGGGCTTTTATGGTCTCGAACTGCTAAAAGGAGAGTTATCCGAGGTATCAGTGAAACTGGTATGGATGTGAACAAGATTTAGTCAAAATACCAGCGATAACCTGAATTGATGACCAATATAACTGGTAGACACAGAGAAACCAAGAACAATGGGAAAAAATTCAAGAGCAGGGAGACAAAGGCAAGGGCTGTGATCATTCTGAATAGAGCCAGTTGCGTGGAAATTACGTGAGTGCTTTAAGCACCTACAAATGACAACTGGTGTGTGCTGCACGTCAAGAGAACATTAACCACAGTTGAAAGGCTGAGACAACATGGATACTCAGTACTATGAGTAGAAAATATGTTCTCCTCATCCAGCTTCACCATTATCCTTCTCCATATGACACACCCATACATACCACTAAAATTCTCCATCACTCCGATCTTGAGTTTATTTGAGGCAAAGGTCATTAAATTTTGGCAGCAGAGATAAAACACCCTTTGCCCTGTTATTTCTTCTATCTGGATGCAACCTCTTCTTTCTTTACCATTGCCCAGAAATGCTCATAAACTTCCCATGAAAAGAGAAATGCTAGTGCCTGGCCATTGCCTACTCAACACTTACTGTGGTCTTCTAACTTGTTGTTCACCTGGGACATGATAGCTGGTGTTAGGAGTCTTTCCACTATGCTCCCACCACTGCACACTGCCCTGTCTCAGGCTATTGTCAAGTTCAGGAAAATGATATTCAGTACTGGAGATCTCTCTGAGTTTTTGTTTCTGGAAGTGGTGCTGTGTAAGAAAATTAGGAGGGGAGGGAAGAATTGAAAGAATGTAGAAAAATATAGAGAATAACACCTGTGTTTTCATAATTCTGATGGACAAATTGAAACATTTACATATTTGCTGTATCTAGTATTGTTTTTGTTAATTAAAAAATAAAATATTGCTCTTAAATTTGAAGTTCTTTTTTTGACCCATACTCCATTCCCACCATACTTGTTGTACCGTGTGTGTGTGTGTGTGTGTGTGTGTGTGTGTGTGTGTGTATAAACACATGCTTGTATGCATAATTTTCTTTCCAGGAGTCAACAAACCTTTTCTGTAAATGGTAAGAAAGCAAATATTTTAGATTTTTCAGGCCATAAATTGTTGCTGTCACATATGCTTTTCCTTCTTTTTTTTAAAAATATGATTAAAAAACATTTTTAAAAACTCCGCAGATTGTACAAAAACAGGCCATGGGCTGAATTTGGCTCTGCATCATAGTTTGCCAACCTCTAAAGTAGATAAATTTTATATTTTCACACTCATGTACCATGTACAATAATGTAAGATTAAGCTTCCTTTAACTCCTGCTACTATAGCATCAGTGGTTTGTCTGAATACATGACTGTGGACCACAAGCAGGATGTTAGAGCTTTTCCAGGTTGTCATATATTCTGACTTAGTTTACTTGATGAATTAAGCTTACAAAGTGGTAGTTTTAAAAAATTTATTAAAACATCTTATTACTTCTAGGTTATAGAGTTTAGAAATAAATCAAGAAATAAAGATGGACTTGAAGAATATAAAGATCTTATATGAATATAATAAAAAATTGTTTAAATCAACTTTGTATTTTTCTTTATATAGAAAAAGTTATATTACATTATTTCTTGACACTAAGCATGATCTATATTTAATTCAACTGACAACTGAACTTAGTTGTGGTCAGGAAATACAACTAAAAAAAGTTTTTTGTTATTGATGTTACTATGTACCAGGAGCATGTAGACAAGAGATCCATTTACGATGTTTCCTCTCAACACCTCAGAAGTTGAAATCTCCACATTCCTGTTGATTGGAATCCCAGGGCTTGAGCATATGTACATTTGGATCTCCATCCCTATCTGCCTCATGTACTTCCTGGCCATCCTGGGCAACTGCACCATCTTATTTGTCATCAAGACAGAGCCTTCCCTGCAGGAGCCCATGTACTATTTCCTCTCCATGCTGGCCCTATCTGACCTGGGTCTTTCTTTCTCTTCTCTTCCCACCATGTTGAGGATCTTCTTATTCAATACTGTGGGGATTTCTGCTGATGCATGCTTTGCCCAGGAGTTTTTCATACATGGATTCACAGATATGGAGTCCTCGGTGCTCTTGATCATGTCTTTTGATCGCTTTGTAGCCATTCGCAATCCCCTGAGATACAGTTCCATCCTCACTAGCTCCAGAGTTTTGCAAATTGGGCTGTCATTTGCTGTTAAAAGCATTCTCCTAGTTCTTCCCCTTCCTTTCACTTTAAAGAGACTCAGATACTGTAATAAATGCCTGTTATCACATTCCTACTGCCTCCACCAAGATGTTATGAAACTGGCCTGCTCTGACAATAAGGTTAACTTTTACTATGGCCTATTTGTTGCTCTCTGCATGATGTCAGACAGTGTGTTCATTGCTATTTCCTATGTGTTCATCCTGAAGACTGTTTTAGGTATTGCATCCCATGGGGAGAGGCTTAAAGCTCTTAACACCTGTGTGTCCCACATCTGTGCTGTGCTCATCTTCTATGTGCCCATCATCACCTTAGCTACTATGCATCGCTTTGCCAAGCATAAATCCCCTTTGGCTATGATTCTCATAGCTGATGCATTCTTGCTGGTACCACCCTTGATGAATCCCATTGTGTATTGTGTAAAAACTAGGCAGATTAGAGTGAAGGTTCTGGGAAAACTGGGTCTGAAGTCTAAATGATGGGGCAAAGGTGAAAGTTCCCTTTTTCTCAACAGAAAATTGTCTTAGGAGAAGGACAATATGTCTTCCAAATAGGAGATATTTCCATTGACTATATTTAATTTAACTGACAACTGAACTTAGCTGTGGTCAGTAAATACACCTAAGAGAATTTTTATTTCATAGTTTCTGAGTTACATCAATTAGTTACATAGTTAATTAACCAATCCTTATCCGGAATCTAATACACCACAGCTTTTGTGCTTTTAAGAAAGAAGAGGCTTGCATTTCATGAAGTAGGTAGGGGTCCTGCTCTTTGGGGGACTGGTGATGTCCATCTCAGGTATAAGAATGAAAAGTGAAGATTTAGAGAAGCTTCTAAGGAGGTGTTAGGAAGAGTGGCCCTGAACTGTGACTGGGAAAACTCTGCAAGGTTCTGGAACCAATTAACATCTTTATATTTGCCTCCCCTTACTTGATTCCTCATTGCGATTCATATTAAGCCCTTTACAATGTATCTAAGTTTGTCTAAGTATATTTTCTTCCTTGCTACTCGAAGTGTGGTACATTGATCAGCAGCATCACCTGGGAAGTAATTAGAATTGCAGAGGCTCTGTCAGCCTATTCAGTCGGAATCTGCATTTTAACAAGATCCTAGATAATTGGTGTGTATATTAATATTTGAAAAATACTTTACTGGGGCAATGTAAAAGGAAAACCAAGAGAGTGTGTTTTTCGCTGAAGGCAACTTTTGGGAAAATTGTAGGAGGAAATTGTAGCTGAGGATTGGCATTTTCAGCATTTTTGGTAAAGGTAGGAGGCTGGGTCCTTGGAACACAGTGCATGGAGACCCATGGACATCTGAAACATCATATATCTCTCTCTCACTGATTATTTTGTGAATTCCATAAGGAAAGTGCTTTGAATCATTCAATTTTAAAAGCCTCCTCACAATAAAGTAACTTATCCAGAGTTTGTGCTTGGTAGATGTATATCAACTTGAACTAAAAGAATGATCTAAAGAAAAAGTATCACATCTGGTAACATAGTTGGCATAACAGAGTGTAACACATATTAGAGAACAAATAATAATTCTGGAAGTTCCTGTGAAAAGAGAAAACAGATCGTAACTACCATCTATCAAATACCTCATATGTTCACACACTGTGATAAAGGGACTTGATTCACGCAGTACTCATTACACCTAGTTTACAAACATGGAAACAATGGACACCAAATCACACAGGAAGTACTAGACTGAGAATTCAAACTCAGGTCTGAGGGACTCTGTTCACATTGTTCTACTCTCAGTAAATACATGGAAAGCTGGAGGTGGGGGTACCAGGAAGGAAGAAAAGGTAGACTTAGGGAAAGCAAGGTTTCTCAGAGACGTCAATGCTGTTGCCTCTAGATCAAGCAGTTCCTCTGTTGAATCTTTTCTGTTATTTTTTAATTAAAATTATTAAGGTGACATTGGTTAATAAAATCAAATGTTTCAAGTGTACAATTCAATAATACGTTATATGTATATTGCATTGTGTGTTCACCACCCAAAGTTAAATTTCCTTCCACCACCAAATATTTGATCCTGAGAGAAGAAAGGAGGAGAAGGTAGTAGGGGTTAAGGGGAGTCTCTGTTCAATTTTAAAAGAATATTTTATAGTAGGGGCTTTGGATTAGGCCAATCTGAAAATAAAGATTGTCTCTCTAATTTTATAGACCTGAGGCATTCTAAAATGATCAGCCTCAGTATTATCACTTGTGAAATAGACTAATAGCTAATTAGTTTAATGAGAGAATATATAATATACCTTTCAGAGAAACTTGATATAATAGGAGGATATAACTAATCCTGAGTTCCTGGAATGTATACTGACATATCATTGTGTGTTTTTGTTTTGACACTAAGCGAATTCAATTTGCTATTTTTCATTTAAAATGCATTCTTCTATAATCACATGAGAACAAGGAAGTTTCAATATCAGAAAATTTTTCAATGCATTAAAGCAGATAATTATGAATATATTAATGGATGCTGAAAAAGCATTTGTCAGGATTCATTATGTATTTTTATTAAAAAATTAAAATGAAATATAACTGAATTACATAAGTGTTATAAAATTTACCCAAAGATCTAGCAGCCAACCATTGTTCTAATAAGTGAAACACTACTGTACTTTCTATTAAAATGAGAAACAAGATTTGAATGTTCACTTTCACACTTAATCTTTCATAATGGGTTGGAAATTCTAGTGAATTAAATAAAATAACATGAGATAATTTGTATGACTATTCGGAAAATGTTATCAACCATCAATTTTTATTTATATATGTTGCATACAAATAAAATAAAATATTATAAAAACTACTATAATGCATATGATAATTTAGTAAGGTATATATGAATGCAAGATTAAAATGTTTTTATCTAGCAATATGTATGTGGAAATAGAAATGGGGAAATTTTATTTATAATAGCAACAAAATCATACATTTAAAATATGGAAATAAATTTAATTAAACTAATAATTTTATTAAAATGTAAAAAAGATATTAATAAATAAAACATTTATCATATATTATTGGATGTAAATTTTTTTTATCACAATTGATTGTTTTACATTTAATCTATAAAAACATTGTAATTCTTAGAATTCCAAAGCTCATATTTGTTTTACAAGAGAGAAATCATTTTTAACAACATATTAACAAAATCACACTAGGAGACTACTCTAATAGGTCAGCGATATGTGATTACATACGTGATACATATATATCAAAATCCATAAGGGTATCTGTAAAGCAATGTACATACATATGTGTGTGTGTACATATATATATATATATATATATATACAAACACACACACACACATATATACACACACACATACATTTAAAGACAACATACATATATAGTATTTTATTTCAATGAGAAAAGAGAATATATTTAATATATTTTGCCACTAGTACATATTCATTTTGATTAATATAAGTTTGAACTTCTGACACAGAAATATTTAAAATTAAAACTATTGTAGCAATTTTAGAAGTAAAGCATGAGACTATATGTAGAACATAGATGAGTCAAAGATACTTTTTTAAGGCAATATATGAAACACCCAAATTATTAAAAAAATAAAGGTTGATTTGGTTACATAAAACTATATGTGCTTGAGATTTGACGGTTTGAATAAGGCTAAATATAAATACTATATTTGTAAAGGAATACAACTAGGATCTCTTGCAAATTTGTATTTAAAACATAAACAATACAATAGAAAAATGGATGAATGCTATTTGAAGAGGCTATTCATAGAGAAGGAAACAAAATAAACAATAGACATGTGAAAGATGCTTATTCTTACTATTAGGGAAATTCAACATAAAGTTAAATGTGATAATTCTCATTAATAAAATAGATGAAAATTTAAAAATAATGGTAACAGTGAATTATGGTGGATATGCAAGAAAAAGGCACACTCCTACATAGGGTAGAAATATAAATTGATATGATCTGTAGGGAAGGGGATCTACCAATACGCATTGAAATTAAAAATGTATAACCCTTCGAAACCAGCTGCTGATGACCTGGAGATCAGTCTTATATGCATTGTGTGTTCACCACCCAAACAAAACAAAAGCATAAGTACACATGGAGAGCTGCATAAGAATGCCTATTACAGCATTGTTTGGAGTGATATAAAACTGAAGACAACTTTAATATGTATTACTAGGAAATAGTTAAATTGATTGCAGTCTATCCATGCCATAAAATATTATATAGTCCTTAAATGAATTATATCCATACTTATTTACTTGGAAGGATTTCTACCATAAGAAAAACAAAACATGTAGAATGTTATGTGTTTATTAATAATTCTAAGATCATAAAGAGAAAATCATTAGGAAATTAACCATGTTTATAGAATAAAACTGCAATTATACTGTGCTATTACATTTTTGCTACATATAATCACAAATCTCAGTTGCCTACAAGTATAGAATTTATTGTAATGCTTACTGATCATCAGGTTGACAGAAGTCCTCTTGATTTAGGCTGTTTTGACTTGATGGCTCTCCTTTGGGTCTCTAGTCAGCTAGGACTGACTCTGGGCTATAGGTTTGGTTTAGGATTGCACCATGTGTCTCATTTTGGAGAGCAGGTAGAAGGGGCAGTACTTACCTGAGCTAAACACTATTCACAGCAAAGGAAGAAATCCCATTGCAAAAGTCACACTTAGGCTCTTGCTCTTATCACATCCACTAACATCTTATTGACCAAAGCAAATCATATGGATTGCATTGATCAGAGCAAGTCATGTGTCCAAGCTAAAAGTAAAAGTATAGCTTGCCTACTGTGACTCCCATGATGGGGGATGGGTATACAATACTACTACTAGGAATTAAGACCAACTATTTCATCTACCATGTGTAAAATTTCATTTATATAAAACTTTACATTTATTAGTGTTCACTAAAATGATAATTATGGTTACATTTGGATGATTTTACTTGTTTTATTTTTCTGAATTATTTGAAATTTTAACATGCATATACATTAAAAAATTATACTAATATTTTGAAAACCAATTGAAGGGTGGAAACAAGTTTACTTTTCATCTCCTTTTTCCTGGACTGATTGGAGCTGTTTAACATACCTCTTGAAGTCAAGAGTCTAAATGAGATACTTACTTGTGTCCTCCTCATTCATTCAATCTCTATCAGTAAATCAGAATCTCTACTTTTTATGCAAGGACAGCACTAGTTAAAGGTCTTCAATTCAGTTGAGTAGAATTGTTCTTTCTTCTTTTCCTTTGCTGCATAGTTGTTTAACTTCTCCAACTTTGTAAGTTATTAGAATATAGATGTAATGTAGAAATTAACAAAAAACTAAAGAACGACAGACACATACTTGGATGATTGTGACAAGACCTAGATTCTGACCCTTTCAATGCCATTGATTGTAGTGTAAAAATGGGTAGACCACTGTCATTCTCTGGGGTTCATAAGCTTTCATCAGTATACACATGCACACATCTAGGAATAGGCATATACGACCATGCGTATATGGTTCTGTGTACCTGAATGACATTTCACACATGGACAACTTTGTATCAGGTAGCCTTGAACTACCAAACGTGAAAAGGAATCCTCCTCATTGAGCCACAACCCCCTTTCTGGGCAGCAACCTCTTGAGTATTCTTTCTCTGATCTCTTTCAGCTTGATACTGTAGAGAATAGGGTTTATCAATGGAGGAAGGAGGAAGTGAACATAAGAGAGAAGAGTATGGGCAGGCTGAGGGATTGGCACCCTAAGATGGTCAATGAGTGCCAGGAGGATCATGGGCATGTAGAAGAGGAGCACAGCAGAGAGATGGGCAGCACAGGTTTGGCCAGCCTTCCGGCGATTCTCACTGGATCCCAAACCTTGCAATACCCTTCCAATTAGCCCATAGGAGAAGAAAATAACCAAAGGGTCTAATCCCATGGCTGACAGGACCACGAAGAGGCTGTAGACTGCACCCCATGCTCCTGGGCAGGCCAATCGGGCCATATCTGGATGCAAACAATAAGAATGTGTCAGGACCTGTGGGTGGCAGTAGGGCATGTGGGCCAGGAGGAACGGCAAGGGCAGATGGAGACCCAGACATCGAAAAGCAATGGCCAGGCCGATCTTGCTAAGGACATCATTAGTGAGGAGTGTTGAGTAGTGAAGAGGGCGGCAGATGGCCAGTGCCCGATCTAAGGCCATGGCGAGCAAGACAGAGGACTCCATGATGGAAAAGACGTGGACAAAGAACATTTGTAGGAGGCAGGCTGAGGCAGGGACCGCATGGGCATCAGCAAGTGCAAGACCCAGCAGGGTGGGCATCAGGGCTGTGGCCAAGCCAACATCAGACGCACTAAGCAGGAAGAGGAAGGAGTACATTGGGCAGTGCAGGGTGGGCTCCAGGGCAATGATCCAGAGGATAGTACTGTTGCCCAGAACAGAGAGAAGATAGACAGCGACGAGGGGTATCGTCCACCAGGAGGGTACAGCTGACAGGCCCGGCATGCCCACCAACAGGAAAGTGGGGGCCATTGAAGTGCTGCCATTGGGGGCTGCCTGCATGAGGAATGTTGACATAGTTCAGGATCCCACTTTGAACTCTGGAATCTGAAAATTGATTAGAAAGACTTACTTAATCTTATGACATATTTACGTGATGCTTTCTAAAAGCTTCTGCCTTTTCCCTCCCCTACTCTCCCCAGACCCACATACACATACACGTTCCCTTCCCCCACATACATACATTCTAATATCTATGCCATAGTCATCCCTTACCTTGGAGTTTTTCCTATAGCTGTCCTCAAAGCTGTTTCTTTAAATTGTTTTTCCATAATCATTTAACTCTGCTTTTCCATGTAACATTTCCTAACTTATTTCTCTTTCTTAATGCGGACACCTGGAAGAGGATTTATACTTCTGTAAGTACTTTTTCTGTGTCTCCAAATCTCAGGTCATATGAATTATGTGTTGCCTTAGCACACTCACATTTCAGTTCACGTTAATAGTCCTCATTAATGTCATCAATTAGCCCTTTATTACTAAATCGAGAAGCTCTCCTAAACTGATTTATTTCTCGATGAGATTTCACTATATGAATCCATTTTTTTCTTATTATTTATTTGCTTGTTTGTTTATTTATTTATTTACTATTATGTAATCCTTTGTTATGTTTCACAAAATAAGAGAACATACTAAACAACAACAACAACAACAAGAGTCTTGCTGGAATTTCAGTGATATTGAGTTGAGAAGAACTACTTTCCTTTTGATACAATGCTTGTTTGGTAAGACAAGGTGGAGTGGATGTGATGTTTTTTATTTTTTATTATTAAATTTATTGGGGTGACACTGATTCATAAAATCATGTAGCATTCAAGTGTACAATTCAATAATATATTATATGTATATTCCATTGTGTATTTTTCTTTTTAAGTCTACCTCTCATAATTTAACTTCATAGTGCACCTTCCTGTGCCCCATTCAATTTATACATTGGTATTTTTGAGAGATATTTATTTGGCTCTCTTCTTTTTCCTTAGTGGTCTTATCTGCTTTCATGACTTCAACTAAACTCCATAAATTGATGAATCATGAATAAATCCCCAGATTATTCTATACTCATCTCATCCTAGAAATCTCTATGTTGATGTCCCATGTTCATTGTGGCATAATTCGCAATAGCCAAGATATGGAAACAACATAAATGACCATCAATGGATGAATGGATAAAGGAAGTATGGTATATACATACAATAAAAATGTTATCCAGCCTTTAAGATGAGGGAAATATGCCATATGGTACAACATGGATGGACTTGGAGGACACTATGTCATGTGAAATAAGCCTGTTAACAAAAAAGGTAGATACCATATGATTCTACTTATCTGAGGTATATAAATAGTCAAATTTTTAGGCAGAAGAATGGTGGTTGCTAGGGCCTGGGGGACAGGAGAAACAGGCAATTACTGTTCAGTGAGTACAAAGTTTCAATTATATAAGATGAATAAGTTCTAGAAATCTGTATAACGTTATGTCTATAGCTAAAAACTAAAACTTTGCTAGAAGATTAGAGCTTATGTTGAGTCTTCTTACAACGACAAAAAATTCACAGTAAAAAAAAAATATCATAGCAATTGCACCATTTACAAGGTTAAAAGATAAGAGAAAGAATGGGACAGAGTGTCCCATAACAGGACAATCTTTGGAACTGACATTACTGAAAAAAGTTTAAATTTAGAAAATTTAAAGAACCACAAATAAGTAAGAGATGGGCTATCTAATGTAAAATCTGGCAAAATATGAACAGTGATTTATACAGAATAAATATAAATGCTAAATAAATGTATGATAAAATTCATCTCAGTGGTTACTAAAAGAATATATATTTTTAAAAATAAAACATTTCTTCTCCATCATGTGAGATAAAATTATGTGCTTGAAAAGATATTAAAACACTATTCTTAATCAAAGCTCTCAGTATTATAAAATTGTGTAGCCCTTTTGAGAACAATTTGGTACATCTCATTCAAGTAAGAAATTTACTTGATTTGACAATTCTAGTTCTTGATATATCTAATATCTATTGCAGAGAAAGACTCTCATATGCATAAAGAGACATTAAATATTTTAGTTTGCAAGAGGAAAAAAGTAGAGTTCTTCAAAATTCTCATTAGGTCTGATAACTAATCAGAGAGATAATATGATGCATAATAGTCTCAACAGCTAAGAATGAAGATACATTGTTGAGTTAAAAAAAGATTCATAGCAATTCATTCATTGTGGTATCATATATGTTTTAAAAGTCTCCTAAAATATCTATCTCTCAGATATCTGTATTTGTACATAGTGTCTAAAAATAGTCCTGGAAGGATTTGCATTAAATTGATTTGTGCAAATTGAAGTAGTAATGGCTGAGGAGAAGGGATTAATATTGAATTGAGGATAGAACTCAACAATGACTTTGGCTTTAACTGTAAAACTTTATTATTTTTTTTGAAAAGATATGTATTCATCAGTTATTCAGTAAGCTCCATTATTACACCTCAAATTTTTCTTCTGTATCGAATGTTTTTCCTTATTAACGGTGCTTTGGTTTTAGCTGAGGCTTTTTTTTTTTTTTTTTTTTTTTTTTGCATTATCTCAATTGGCTTCTCTGCTGCCAATCCTTCCTCCATACAGATCCCACAGTGTTGTTTCTAATTTGCAATCTGATAATGTGGCTGTGGTGTCTTGCTTTAAAACCATCCGATTTTCCACTGCTTTAAGGCTACACC
>NW_011889212.1:508461-511047 GCF_000151845.1 Pteropus vampyrus | reverse complement strand
TGGTACATCTCATTCAAGTAAGAAATTTACTTGATTTGACAATTCTAGTTCTTGATATATCTAATATCTATTGCAGAGAAAGACTCTCATATGCATAAAGAGACATTAAATATTTTAGTTTGCAAGAGGAAAAAAGTAGAGTTCTTCAAAATTCTCATTAGGTCTGATAACTAATCAGAGAGATAATATGATGCATAATAGTCTCAACAGCTAAGAATGAAGATACATTGTTGAGTTAAAAAAAGATTCATAGCAATTCATTCATTGTGGTATCATATATGTTTTAAAAGTCTCCTAAAATATCTATCTCTCAGATATCTGTATTTGTACATAGTGTCTAAAAATAGTCCTGGAAGGATTTGCATTAAATTGATTTGTGCAAATTGAAGTAGTAATGGCTGAGGAGAAGGGATTAATATTGAATTGAGGATAGAACTCAACAATGACTTTGGCTTTAACTGTAAAACTTTATTATTTTTTTTGAAAAGATATGTATTCATCAGTTATTCAGTAAGCTCCATTATTACACCTCAAATTTTTCTTCTGTATCGAATGTTTTTCCTTATTAACGGTGCTTTGGTTTTAGCTGAGGCTTTTTTTTTTTTTTTTTTTTTTTTTTGCATTATCTCAATTGGCTTCTCTGCTGCCAATCCTTCCTCCATACAGATCCCACAGTGTTGTTTCTAATTTGCAATCTGATAATGTGGCTGTGGTGTCTTGCTTTAAAACCATCCGATTTTCCACTGCTTTAAGGCTACACCGTTTTTTGTCATAGAAATCCCTTCACCATCTGGCCCAAGACAATCTTTACTACTTAACCCATTTCTAGTCTATTTCTGCTTGCATCGTTAGCCTTCCGAAACTATTGTGATTCTTCAGTATGTATTATGGCTTTTTACACTTTTAAAAATATATATTTTGTAAGTGGAATTTCCTTTTTTTGCTTCTCTGTATCATCTTACCTCATATATATCTTGAAGTTTCTATTAGGGCATTGTTCCTTTCTTCCCTGAACCCCTGCTAACGACTTCTTAAATAGGCCTTGGGTAGATTATTTACCCTCTCCTATCACACTATGGCACATTCTCTAATATAAACCCTGTCATTCTCAATTATTATGCCTTCCTCCTCAATGGACTACTACATTCTCAGGAGATGGTTTTTTATTGTAATCATTGTTGTGAATCCTCTTCCTGGTTTATATAAATGTTCAAATAAATGTGTTTCATAAATCTTTTACACTTCTATTTTGTGCTTTTGCAATTCTGTTTCTCTAAATTTTCTCCTGGATTTGATCCCTCTTTCTGAAATGCCCGCTTAATTTTATTATTTCATAATTATCACCTTTCTCGAAACCTCCTCATCCATCCTTCACGCACACTGTATGTAAATCTTCCAAAATGTTATTCTTTCCTGCAGTGGAGTTTTTTCTTCCCAACATATTTTTAGGATCCACTCTCTCCTTTTATGAGTCTTGCATCTCTGCCTCTCTGCCTGAAATGTCCCCTAGATGGAGCTTCTTCTGAGTGTCTGGGCTTGCAATCCGGAGAACAGAGTTTCCTCATGTATACGTGTCTTGCGTATGCGTGTTAATGAGCAGGAATGTCACGGAACATTCCTGCTCATTAAAAACAGGTCAGGTAGTGGACATGTTTGGTAGAAGGTAAAGCAGAGAGAGGTTTGGGATAGGTGCCTGTTGAACAAAGCCTGTGAGGCTTTTGTGGGGATAGTTAAGCCACCGCATGGAAACTTTCATAACAGTTCACTCCTTCCCAGAATTTTGAAAGCCCTTTCCTACATACTTAATTAGTATACAAGAAACACATATATTACCTGACATTTACACTTTCCATACATAAAAAGATACTCACATTTTATAATCATTGCTCATGTCCACACATAATATAGACATATGTATACCCTCACACAAATACACAAACACACACTTATCCACATTGACACAGAGAAACACATACACGTTCGTGCAAAAATGGTTTATATTTATGGACAAAAAAATCTTTTAAGGCAGATACACATCAAATTAATAAGCATTCAAGCAAAAACTGTAATTCATACTCACACATACATTCAAGGACATAGAAATGTACAAATTCTCATTTCCTAAGATAGGAACACTTCTGAGTATGTACTGATATATATGCATGTACTTACATGAAGAAGAATGTGGAAAGAAAAGCACCTGTATATACACGTATGTTGTTATTATATATACATTTATCTCCACAAATTGTGAATAGCAAATGCTCTTAACCAATCTTTTGCCACCTCACACAATCACAGACAGATAAAGTCAAAGGTTCAATCACTTTTTTAAAAGACACGCATACGCAAGCAATGAGTAACTCTTATCCTTTCTCATACACATATATTCATCAAATCTTCACAAATATCCCTTCAATAGTACATGTACATATACCTATATACATTGGAAATGCAGGGGATTGTGAACATACACCTTACAATCACATCTCACATCACTCCATTCTTATTTTCCTTCAAATAGTTGATAGGTTGCTACAAAGACAAGTAAGCTTCCTTTTTCTCAAACTGAAATATTGCTTTCTA
>NW_011889212.1:503638-508411 GCF_000151845.1 Pteropus vampyrus | reverse complement strand
AAATGTACAAATTCTCATTTCCTAAGATAGGAACACTTCTGAGTATGTACTGATATATATGCATGTACTTACATGAAGAAGAATGTGGAAAGAAAAGCACCTGTATATACACGTATGTTGTTATTATATATACATTTATCTCCACAAATTGTGAATAGCAAATGCTCTTAACCAATCTTTTGCCACCTCACACAATCACAGACAGATAAAGTCAAAGGTTCAATCACTTTTTTAAAAGACACGCATACGCAAGCAATGAGTAACTCTTATCCTTTCTCATACACATATATTCATCAAATCTTCACAAATATCCCTTCAATAGTACATGTACATATACCTATATACATTGGAAATGCAGGGGATTGTGAACATACACCTTACAATCACATCTCACATCACTCCATTCTTATTTTCCTTCAAATAGTTGATAGGTTGCTACAAAGACAAGTAAGCTTCCTTTTTCTCAAACTGAAATATTGCTTTCTATAGATTTGATTCTATGATTCAAAACCAAAGTGGGGACATTGTAACCAAAAGACATTTATAAATACTGAATGATGTTTTCTAGGAGAAGACAAACATTTTATTCATTACCAAGTTAATTCCCTGCCATCTGAAAGACAGATGGCTAAGATTATTAAAGGGATGGAACATAGGACATTTGGTTATAGGGAAGATTTGTTGCTTGTGTAATGGACAGATCTACCAGTTATATACAGAAGGCAGAATATTATGAACTTTATATTTGTGTCCAGACCTAGTCCTTGCTGTTAAGACCCTCACCACAATCTTCCCTGCTATTACCAGACCAGCATAGAAGAGTGTGTCAAACAGGATCTTCAATTGCAGATGAATGCTGCAGTATTAGAATGGCTTCAAGACGTGACCAATGTGAGGGGATTTATGGCTTCAGATATGGGCCATAAGGGATAAACCAGAATAGGTAGAAATGGCTAAGAGAGTAGACTTATCTCCAGATGCTACCAGCACCCATAGGCCTTCTAATATATTACTCCTTCCAAATGAATCACTCCCTATTGTCCTAACTTTGTGCATCCCTCTAGCATAAACTAGTGCACTATTGTACCTCTTCCCATGTCTTCCTACTACTCTCTGAGCTATTTGAAGACAAATACTATCTTTTATATTTTTTATTCCTACAATATCAGCATTTTTTCATTACACATGAAAAAAGTTTGTTGAATTTCATGAGCCATTTTAAAGAGTCTGCTTATACAAAAATGTCCCTCACAGCCCATATTCTGAGCCCCATGATTTCTTACCTTCTACAAAGGGCACTGTGCTTTTCTGTATTCTTCACCCGTTCCAACCCAATTCAGCAGCCCCAATCTACTTTTCAGCTCTTCAAAAATTGAATTAACTTCTGAGAATGGTCAAATGTTTTGCCCTATCTCTTTTCTGTCCTTCCAAGCTCAGAGACAGTGACTTCCACACTGATTTCTCCCTCCTTTTTCCTCTCCTTCTTGTTTCATTTCCCCACTTACTACCCTCTCCCCACTGATTTTACCACTCACCTCGAGTCTTATCGTTGTTTCTCACACCTTCTTCTCTCTTTGTGCTGTTTACTCATCACTCTCGGTTCTCCCAGTGACTCTCACACACTTTGGTGTTCTAGAGGACTGCCTCAGGTGTATTCTTTATGACTATTCTTATTGTACCCCATCTGGAGGAGTGGGTGGGGTGTGGGATACAGGAAAGGTGAGCACAGGTGTCCAGCCTCTTATTGCCAGAGCCCCATGGGGAGCCTTGATGAGAATGCTGTGGTTAGTTAACAGCCTGCTGTTCTGCCCAGAGGAAGCACCATGATGACCTTTGAACATCAATGGGAATGGAAGAATCCCTCCATCCCTAGCATCCAGTGCTGCTCTCATAACCTGTCAAACAGGTCCTTCTCCACCCCACACTAATCCCGAGATCATAGGCCCGACTGGTCCTGATGTCCTGTCCCATTTTGACTTGGCCTATCTGCTCTTTGGCAGTTACCACAGCCTCTCTCCAACCTTTTTTCCAGGGAGCAGATAATGAGTCTCAGACAGTGCTCGCTGCTCCATCCATAGGGACATCTCCTGGTTTTGTTGCTTGTCTTTTGTTTTGACTAATTCTCATTATCTCAGTGGAGTACCACATGGTGCTAATGGTGCTAAGGTCACAGGTTCCATCTCTACAGGGATCACTTAGTCACTTTGCTTTGCATCCTCAAGCTAAAGCTTGAATCAATTCAAATACCACCTGGACTATAGAATGAGCCCTTATCCTGTTATGATTTCATCCTCATCCCTGGACACACACAGTGCTGTAATAAAGCTGGATCACTCTGAAATACAAGGACTAGCTTGACTGGACCCTTTTACTCCTCTGGCCCCATTATTTTAGCTCACTCTTTTTCTCTCCCTTCCCTGTACTTTGCACTTTCTCGTTCTCCCTGCCATTTCTTGTTCTTTATATATACCCTGTTTTCTGCTGGATCAAGTATCATCAGACACCCTCACTCCCCATGCCAGCTTGCAGTTTTTCCTTTACATCCTGGATATAATCAGCCTGGGCACTTATTGTGTGCCATGCTACCCACTGATCCTCCCCTTCCTGAGAGCTTTCAGGGTGCTTTTGTTCCTTTAATCCCTGCAGCAGACCTGGGTAACCAGATCCCAGCTCATGGGTTTATCCTGGCTCATCCTTGTCACTTCTACTGCCTTTCAAGAGATGACATATTAATCTCTCTATGCCCAGGGTACAGCTAAACTTCTCCTGGACTCAGATTACTGCATCCCTCCTCTCACTTCCTTTCAGACAAGTGCAGCAAGTCTCATCTATTGGACCTGTAAGCAGTCTTCAAAATCTCCTGATGAAGTTTTATGCCATGGTGAATGGAGCTGAGAATATTGACCTAGTTAGTCTTAGCTCTTCAGTATACCCACAACTCAATATCCAGGTCCTGTCGTAGGCTACCTGTTCAGTTCAGTGTATCACTCCTATCCTTTCATCAGCCTGGGATCCAGGGCTATTTTTCCTTTGATCTCTAAACCATGGAAGGGGCCGCATATCTATCTGCACTTTGTTCTCCTTGGTGTTCAGGACAGCATTATTAATGCGATAAATGAATCTGGCCTAATAAGTTAGAGGGACAGACAGAATTAAACCATCCCCAGGTTCTTTCTTTCCCTAGATCAACATGTGTGTCATCTGGTATCACGTTTCAGGAGCCCGCAGTATGGTGCTGTGGCTTTCAGATTTAGACCATCCAGGTAAAAATTCTCATTTTTGCTACTTTCTAGCTATAAGGCTGTAGACAAGCTACTTCATATCTCTGAACTTCAGTTTCCTCATCAGTAAAAAGAATTTGGTTGTAATGTTAGTGACGCGTCCAGGACACCTAACACCTATTATTTACCATATGTTCATTACTTGGTTCTCTCTACCCACTAAACAATAACTCTCTTTTTCGCTCTTTCATAATCCCTGGTAACTATCATTCTACTTTCTATTTTTATGAATTTTACTACTTTAGATACTTCATATAATGGGAACCTTACAGTATTAAAAAGGGATCGCTCATATTTTTGACACTCATATAGCAACCACTTTTTAGTGATATTTATTTATTAACAATATATTAAAATGCTACTTCTCCCTACCTTCAATTCAAAACTTGCAAACTCTCTCTTGTGGTACCTGATAATATCCAGATAATATTAAAATTTAACTTCAGCCACTAAATCAGGAAAAATGTCATGACGTATTTCATATAGAGACTCAAAGAAGGAGTTTTCATTTTTAAAAGATGAAAACTTTAAAGATGTAAAACTTTTACTCTTGATGTCAAAGTTATACAAGAGTAAAACTTTTACTCTTGATCATATTTTTTCCACATATACATGTCTTTTTAAAAAAGTATTAATGAACAATTGGATGGATGAAGAGTATCGTAGCACACAGTTATATAAACAGCTTTTGAAAACAAAGTCCTACTCAAGGCTATTTTGTTTACACGAATGAAATGAACAACTTTTTAAAATATTGCTCGTATCTATTAAGTGAAAACAAAACTAAACAAACAAACCAAAAACACATGTGATATAATTGCAGAGGCACAAGCTCTATTTTTGTTTCATTGGTTTCTACACAGTGGAGTTAGTATTAAAGAATGAAAACATATAGCATAGTATGTTCATATGTGAGGTTATTTTTAATTGCTCAGTGCAATGAGACAAAGACTCAAGTCATTAATAACTATTTAGAGATTTAATGTATTTTATTTTTCACTCTATATCATAAAATGTAGACCTGATTATGCAATGCAGCTAATAAACTATTTATATAAAGGCATATTGATATATATCTAAAATTTATTATACAAGCATTTTAAGCAAAATCACATGTCAGGAAAAAACAACAAATCAATCAAATTCCATAACAAAGATGTATTCAAAGAAAATCAAAAAGCTTAATACTTACTTTTTGAGAATGCATTTTCCTTTTAATTATAAAATAGCTCATTACTAATAGCAACGTACAACCCAATTATGGAATTTGGTGAGGTCATTAAATATTTCCAGGTAAAGGACCGAAGAAAACATATAAAGTATATTCTAGACCATTTAGCTTAATCTACCTTTAAATATGGGTTCTTGTTCTCTGGGAGGTATTAGATGGCAGAGGATATCTAATATTAGATATTATATGCAATGGTTGGCATCAGGACCATGGTGGCCGTTTCACAGTCAGAAAGGGAAGGTGTAAATCTCACCAGAAGGT
>NW_011889212.1:500463-502813 GCF_000151845.1 Pteropus vampyrus | reverse complement strand
GCTCAGTGCAATGAGACAAAGACTCAAGTCATTAATAACTATTTAGAGATTTAATGTCTTTTATTTTTCACTCTATATCATAAAATGTAGACCTGATTATGCAATGCAGCTAATAAATTATTTATATAAAGGCATATTGATATATATCTAAAATTTATTATACAAGCATTTTAAGCAAAATCACATGTCAGGAGAAAACAACAAATCAATCAAATTCCATAACAAAGATGTATTCAAAGAAAATCAAAAAGCTTAATACTTACTTTTTGAGAATGTATTTTCCTTTTAATTATAAAATAGCTCATTACTAATAGCAAGGTACAACCCAATTATGGAATTTGGTGAGGTCATTAAATATTTCCAGGTAAAGGACTGAAGAAAACACATAAAGTATATTCTAGACCATTTAGCTTAATCTACCTTTAAATATGGGTTCTTGTTCTCTGGGAGGTATTAGATGGCAGAGGATATCTAATATTAGATATTATATGCAATGGTTGGCATCAGGACCATGGTGGCCATTTCACAGTCAGAAAGGGAAGGTGTAAATCTCACCAGAAGGTACCGTGCCTGATACACTTTGCTTTTAAATGCTGCCATGCAGAACAAACTGTTGAAAATTACTTTAGTAATTCACAGCTTGGTAACAAATGAAATTTGTATCTTATGCACGATAAGAGTTAAAGGCCCTCCAGAAAAAGAAAAAAAAAAAAAATCCAAACTCAAAAGGACAAGAAAAGTTACAGTGACCATTCCCAGGACTTACTCAGGGTCTTAGTTCCATACTATCATCACATAATCCAGAGATGTCCTGCATGAAGTCCCCAGAGACAGCAACAGAAGAAGAATAGCCACAGAAAAGGTAAGAAGTCAGTGGGATTAAAACGGATACAACCATGACAGACTGTGGTCTAAGCAATCTGGATCCCACTCTCTTCATTTCATGAAATGAAACAATGTTCATTTCAAACTCCCTAGGCTGAGACTCAAGAAGGAAATTTCTGATTTGTGAAGCAACTTAAAAGGTTTGAGCAGAAGATTATTTAAAAAAATAAAAAGATTCAGCAACTACCACTATTTGTCCATTTTCAATGTTATCACAGAAATGTAGCCCTTAGAGCAATGATCCACTCCAAGTTTCATGACAAAGTCTTAGATTTAGTATTCACTAATACAAGCTCACTGCTTAACAACTATTTAACATTTGTTGGGAGGGAAAGAGTGAACAAATGTGCTAGTAATTGATATAGGTAATTTAATTTCTCCCGATCAGCTCATTTTTCCAAAAATATATGTGGCTGTGGAATTTAATATTTTTGCCCAGAAAAGAACTTGTCTTAAGCCCAAGAGAGTTGCATGATAGAAAAGGCAAACCAGACTTAGTCTGTAAGCTCCTCAACTTATTGTTGGCTGTCAGATGGGGGTCACTCTCATATCCTAGAGCCTGCTCTCATTCTTGATGGTGCTCTCCTCCATCTTCAAAACCAGCAATACCTTGTTGAATTCAACATAACTTTCATGCAAAAACTCTCAGAAAATTAGGGATACAAGGGGATTGTAGATAATTTTATAAGGAACATGTCTGAAAAGAATTCTAGCTAAGATTATACTTAACAATGAAAGACTTAATGTTATCTCCCCAAGATCCTATGGGAATAAAGGCAAAAATATGTGTTCTTACTACTTTTATACAACATTGTATTGGAAGTCTTAGTCAGTGCAGTGAGGGAAAGAAAAGAAGACATATAAACACAGATTAGAAAGGAAAAATTATATCATCTATGCACAGATAGCATGATAACTTATGTAAATATACCAAAAAAAACTGCAAAAAAAATTCCTAGAACTTAAAGATAAATTTGGCAAGAGCACAGAATACAAGGTCAATATACAAAAATTAGTAATATTTCAACAACTTAGCAATACATAATTAACAATGGATTTTTTTAAAGTACCATTTACAGTAGCTCAAAATGACACAATTGGGTATATAGCTAATAAAATTTGTGCAGAATTATTATGTTGAAAATTATAAAGTATTGCTAAAAAAGAAATCAAAGATGACCTAAATAAATGGAGAAAATGCATTATGAGACTCACTATTGTTTAAGATGTCAATTCTATGCAAATTCTTCTAAAGATTAAACAAATGCCAATACAAATCTCAGAAAGGTCTCTTTTTTTTTTTGGTATGACAAGCTGATTCTAAAATGTATATGGAAAATCAAAGGAATATAGACAAAATATTTTTGTAAAAGAACAACAAAATATTTTTGTAAAAGAACAACAAAATCCACAGTACTTGACTTCTAGACTTCCAAAGCTACAGTAATCAGGAAGATTTTGGTTT
>NW_011889212.1:468094-500413 GCF_000151845.1 Pteropus vampyrus | reverse complement strand
ACAACTTAGCAATACATAATTAACAATGGATTTTTTTAAAGTACCATTTACAGTAGCTCAAAATGACACAATTGGGTATATAGCTAATAAAATTTGTGCAGAATTATTATGTTGAAAATTATAAAGTATTGCTAAAAAAGAAATCAAAGATGACCTAAATAAATGGAGAAAATGCATTATGAGACTCACTATTGTTTAAGATGTCAATTCTATGCAAATTCTTCTAAAGATTAAACAAATGCCAATACAAATCTCAGAAAGGTCTCTTTTTTTTTTTGGTATGACAAGCTGATTCTAAAATGTATATGGAAAATCAAAGGAATATAGACAAAATATTTTTGTAAAAGAACAACAAAATATTTTTGTAAAAGAACAACAAAATCCACAGTACTTGACTTCTAGACTTCCAAAGCTACAGTAATCAGGAAGATTTTGGTTTGACAAAGGGCTAAAACAGTATAGAGAATCTAGAAGTAGACCTACAGAAATATGGTCAATTGATTTTTAAACAAAAAATTATAAGCCTAAATGTAAATCATAATACTATAAAACTTCTAAAGGAGAACATATAGGAATTCTTCGAGTGTTTTCTTTATGCAAATAGTTCTTAGACACCAAAAACACAACGTATAAAAGTAAAAAAAAGATAAACTACATTTAAGGAAAATTTTTACAAAAGTGCTTAATGAAAAACATTGTTAGAGAAAGAAAAAGTAAATCACATGCTAGGGGAAAATATTCACAAATCATATAAACAATATTATTCAAAATATGTATTAAAATAAAAACTTTATTAATTCAACTATAAGAAAAAACAAACAACCTGATAAGAAACAATGGATAAGAGATTTAGACACTTCACCAAAGAAAATACAGAATATGTCAAATAAACACATAAAAAAGGCTCAACATTATTAATCATTAAAGAAATACAAATTAAAACCAACATGATGAGATGCCACTAAATATTAGAATGACAAAGAGGGAGAAGGAGAGGGATAGGAGAATTTAAGGTACTATTTGGAATGCAAAGCAACTAGGACTCATATGTTGGTCATGAGAATGTAAACGGATAGCCATACAATGGCACAAACATTTTCTTATAAAGTTAAACATATACTTAGCAAATGACTGGGTAATAACTTTTAGATATTTAACTTAGACAAGTGAAAACTTATGTACATATAAAAACCTATACGTGAATGCATATAGTAACTTTATTTATAACCAAAGTTCCTTCAACAGCCTAACGAATACATGGAGTACCACCTAAATATCTATACAATGGATATCTATACAATGAGGCACTGTTCAGTAATAACATGGATAAATCTCAAATGTATTATGTTAAATAGAAGAATTCCGGCTTGAAAGATTACATACCCTATAATGAACCAAAATGATAGGAGCGGACAACAGATCGGTGGCTGCCGAGGGCTTGTGGTAGGGTGGAGTGGTTGACTACAAAGGTGGGTGGGATAAATGTTTTGAGTTGACAGAACTCTTCTGTATCTGGATTGGGGTCATAGTTACACGACTCTATACATTTATCAATACTCATAGAGTTGTACTACAAACAGTGAATTTCGGCAGATGTAAATTTAAAAAGCATTTAAAAAATGTAAAGTCTCATAAGAACATTTTGCATTTTCAGTTGTTTAAAATTTACCTTTCAAGGCTTGTCCATATTTTCTTAAGTTCTCCTCTCTCTCCTATTTGCTCATTATATATTACTTTCTTGTTTCTGGCTTCTTCTTTTATTTTGTCCTTCTATCTTTTTTAATATAACAAATAGTCTTGGTCATCTTGATCATACAGCATATACTAGCCATGAGTTATGTATTGAAGCATCTGTGTTTGACAAATTCTAGTAATCCAGTTTTTAAAATGCCTCAGACATGTATTTAGAATGAGTCAAAATGACAACAAAATATGTTTTGGTAAAAATATACATTTTCATTAATGCTAAAAATTATCTTGATGTTATGAAAACCACTCAAGGATAGACAAGATATATTATATAGGCTTACAAATTATTTTCAATTGCATTTGCAACTTCTCATGATAATGCTTTTTCATGAGGCTTTCATGCAAAATCTAATTTATCTTGTAATAAAATCATTTAACTAGATGTAATAAGACATCTGTCTAATTCAAATTTTGTTAGTGCCAAGTGCTATTAGAGTACTATATTCTAAAGAAATAGACAAGAAATAAGAGAAACCTCATTACTCATTCAAGTTAAGAGAAAGGAGTAACAGGAAAAATCAAGAATAAGCAAAGCAATTTATTTTAATGTGAATTAAAAAGTTAAAGCTGTTATTGAAAAACTCCATGTAGGAGGGTCTGGACTTGTATAACATTGTTAGATATAGAAAGAGAAAAACAATATTAGAAATATTTAAGAAGTAAATCATCAGAACGTTATTTATTTGGTGACATATTTATTTCCTGATTTGCATGACTAGATGGATTAACTTATCAACTGAGATATAAAAGTTAAAAAAAAATAACCAATGAAGGCATAGGGGGAAAGCATAAATTTTCTTTTTAAAGTTATGGACTTGTCAATTTGGTGAATATGTGTGATACAGAGGTTAAGATGATGGCCAACAAGCAGATACATATAATTGTCTGAAACTCAGCATAAGAATCAGTATCAATGATATAGATTTGGAATGAATCTGTTTAGAAGTCAAGTTAAATATATATTTATTCATATGAATAATATGAACAAATTCATGACTCTATATTTGTAAATTCAATTGCCAGGGGAGAAGGTGAAATGGGAAAAGCAAGTGGTCAAGTAGGAGATGGAATCAGAGACATTGAGAATGGAGTGGGGTTACTATTGAACTTGGGAAGAGGCAATTTACTTAACTCTGGGTAGGTAAAAGTGGGTGTGGATATATTTCAAGAAAGAGCTAAGAGAGGCAAGATATTGAGAAAGACTGTATCAAATGATCACAATTTTTTTAATGAATAAGGGAAAGGTTTTTTTCTATGAGAAAACATTATGGGAGAAAGATTGAATGAGAGCAGAGGTAAGATATGTGATGAACATTTGAAATTGCTTTTGATAGGCATAGGATTAGTATCCGACCAAGACAAATTAAAATAACTAAAATAGATTCTCTAAATTTACAGGACCGTGCAATCCCACTTACTGAATAGTCAGTCTCCTCTAATCATTTTCAGCTTTAAAGATGTTAAAATAAATAAAGAGAGATGATAACATTTGTGCTGGCAGTCAATGACAGAAAGTTGAAAGAAATCAGAATCCATGTGAGATATGAATGATTGACCTGTATAAATAAAAAACAAGAACAGAAACAAAAAATAATGTTGGATTAAGAGCTTGCTTGGAAGTTCTAGCAGGGGAGTGCAGCTACTCATATACCCTTGATGGAAGAACGGTCCTCTTGTCTATTGTGGAAAGTCATTCTCTTAGGTGGAGCATGCAGTAATTTGACTTCAAAGGCAAGGGAAGTAAGAGCAAAAATTAATAAGTGAGACTATATCAAACTAAAAAGCTTCTGCATAGCAAAGAAATTATCAACAAACAAAGAGGCAACCATCTGAATGGGAGATTTTTACAAACAACGCCTCTGATAAGGAGACAATGTCCAATGACCAATAGACCTATGAAAAGATGTTCAACTTTACTAGCTATTAGGGAAATGTGAATCAAAATCACAATGAGATACCACCTCACACTTGTTAGAATGGCTATCATCAATAAGACAAGTAATAACAAGGGTTGAAGAAAATATTGGAAAAAGGAGCCCTCATACACTACTGGTGGGAATGTAAATTGGTGCAGCCAATATGGAAAACAGTATGGAGGTTCCTCAAATAATTAAGAATAGGATTACCATATGACCCAGCAATCCCTCTTCAGGTATCCACCCCTCAAAATTAAAAACATTTATCCCTGAAGATATATGCACCCTGATGTTCACTGTGGCATTATTCACAGTGGCTAAGACATGGAAACAACTGAAGTGCCCTTTGATAGACTGGATAAAGAAGATGTAGTACATATATACAATGGAATATTACTCAGCCATAAGAAAAGATGAAATACTGCCACTTATGACAACATGGATGGATCTTGAGATTATCAATGTAAGCAAAATAAGTCAAAAAGAAAAAGATGAGGATCATATGATTTCACTCATATGTAGGATGTAAAACTGAAAGCAACAAGTGAACAAGAGAAAAAAATAAAAACTCATAGACATAGACAACAATTTAGTAGTTATCAGAGGGAAAGGAAGGAGGGAGGAGTCAGATAAGGGTAAAAAAGTTCAAATATATGGAGACAGAAGGAGATTTGACTTTGGGTGGTAAACACACAATGCAATATACTAATGATATATTATCGAATTATCACTTGAAACCTACATAATTTTATTAACCAATGTCACCCCCCAAAATTAAAAAAAAAAAAATGAAACAAAAAGCAGTGTTGGCTGAGGATTTGGAATAAAGTTATAGTGATTCGGTTAGTCCAAAACCCTTTTGTCAATATAGAAGAAAAATATGAATAAGGGCATCATTTAAGCGTCATAAGATGACACACAGTGAGCATTGAAATGTATAGGTTAAGATATTGCAAATAGAACAATTCCACCTTTTAATTACTTGAAACAGCATTAAAAGAATGATTATATGATGCAGAGATGAATTTTATTTGAGTTTAAAAAATCAACATTTTGAGTGTCTACAGTATTGGAAGAGTAATTTAAATTAGTGTAAATTACTCTAGGACTATCATGTAGATAAATGGTAAGTGAATAAGAGAGCTTAGTTTATGAGCCTCATTCTATATGAGCATTTTGCCATCACCTAGGTGACTTTCAAGATCCAGGAAGTCCAAAACACACCTGGGACAGTGAAGAGCTTCTGTTCTATTATTTCTATCATAAGTATAATTTCTAAAATCAAATTCTTACAATTACATCAAGAATCTGGGCCAATTCCCAGTGTAATCCTTTTTTCTTTTTAGATCAATGAGAATAATACTCAGCTTATTCACTTCACAAGAGTATTAAAGTCATGTGAATTTATGAGGATAATGATGGTGAAAGTATAAAGCAAATGAGATAAATTACATAATTGATAAAGCTCAGAATTAATATTAAATATTATTATTGTTATTATTAATGCTGCAGCTATTGTTATTATTACTGTTGTTATCCAGAGGGCAGGTAAGAACAGTAGAATTACCTGAAAGTGGTAATAAGAATATGAATTGTCTCTTGATTGATTGGTGCATAGATTAATTACTCCCTGAAAGGCCTCTTGCTTTCCTTTTGCACAGAACATAATAAGACTTATTAGGTTAATATTGAAAACTGAAAAATACAGACAAATATCAGAAAAAGTTAATTCATTATGAGTTATTTGAACTTTAGAATTCATGGGAATATGGAATGGAAAAATCGTAAGTCACTTTTCCATAGGATATTGTTATTAGTTTTGCTGTGTTCTGAGAAAAATAAAGGCAACTATTATTCATTTCAGGAAAAAGTGAGGTGGCTAAGATAGTCCTGAGAGACTATGATTGATCACTATTCAGCCTCTGGAACTCCCCAGCCAGACACACACACACACACACACACACACACACACACACACACACACACACACACACACACACACACACACACACAACACACACACACACACCATTTCCAAATAGTCTCCTCAATGCTATCTCATTTCCCAGGTGTGAAAATATAAGAGATGATTTTACAGCCCTGGAGAGACTTCTCAATCCTAGATGCCTTGGGAATAACCTTGTTCATAGATCTGTGAAACTCTCCATGGCACGGTACAGGGAGGGATTTGGAACAGCTCAGAAAATAAAAGTCCTCGTGTGGGTAGTGGCAATGGTTTTGCCAAGCAAGCCTCAGGCTGCTTAAAAAACCTCTCCCAGCTGGGAATACTCTCAGCAACTAGGTAAGTATAAGGGCAAAATCAGAGAATAGGGTTGGCCTATCAACAGAATATTATAAGATGTCATCACTGAAATTTTTTATTGTCCTCCAACCATTTTTTTCTGTGTCCCCTTATCTCTCCTTTGTCCTTCTTTCTTCAACCCAAGCATTCCACGTTCTTGTGTTCTTGCTCTCTTGCTCTTTTACACCTGCTTTAAGGGAAAGATGTGAAGACGACTTCTTTAACCACATGGTGAATAGGTCATATTTTTCTAAGGTGTGGATAAATATAAGATTTTCTATAATGAATACATTGCCTTAGAAAGTAGAGAACTCCCAGTCATTGGAACTAATGCAAGCAGAAGGAAAGTGCCACCTATAGAACACAGCATAAATGTTCCTATATCAATTATACACTGAACTTTTAAAATTCCTTTCTTCTAGAACCCTAGAATGATTGGAGTTTGAGAATTTTCCGCTTGAGAAGTGAATCTGTGGCTCTACCATCAGGTGAAGAGTGGTTAAAATTAATCTCTAGATCAGGAAGGTTTTTCTTTCTGTTTCCTCGGGTCCCCCATGCCTATCATACACCTTGGTAGAATGTAAATTTCTCCTTCTAAGGCCAGTCTATTATTCTATCATCCACAAGTACCCTAGAATTTCTGAGAACCTGGAAGTTTCCCTGGTACGTACAAATGGAACTGTGTTTGTTTGTTTGCTGCTACTCACACAATAGAGAAATCTTGCAATTTTATTTTGTTGTTCATCTGCTCCTTCAATCTAGGATCTATAATGAGGTCATGTGGTAGTGTAGGGCGGGCAGATATAAAAAGCTTACACAGTCTGTTTTTCCATAAATATGGCAGTATGGACGCAGAAGGTTAGGGCTAGATGAAACTTTCGAAGGAAGAACTGGGATCTAAGAACCTAATCTTCAGGGGATAGGCTGGAACTCTATCTGTTTTCTAGATCCTGACCAATTTAGATAAAGAACAAAATTAAGGACTCACCCAAACACGCAACGTAATATATGTATGTATGATGTATTATTGAATTGTACACTTAAAACCTACATAATTGTATTAATGTTATCCCAATAAATTTAATTAAAAAATAAAAGGTAAAGAAAAATCTAAGGATCCATATCAGGGAGTAAGCATCTTGGCCAAGAGATGCAGTTTTGACTTGGTCTTCTCTAAATGAAGCCTTAAGCTCTCATTGCACTTAGTTGTAATTTCCCTCAACAAGTCTCTGCTGCCCCCCAACCCCAACCTTCTCATCTGTTTTGCTACTAACAAGGTGTTTGACTAAAGAAAAGTTATTTTCTTTATCTGGGCTTCAATTTCTTTATTAGTAAAATGTGAAATAGATTTACTTTTGCTTCTGCTATTTGTTGCACCTCTGTTATTAAAATTCTTTTTCTCTTTTTTCCTTCTCTCCCCTCACCTTATTTTCTTCTCCCCACTCTCATTTGTTACCTACTTTTATTTCCACTTTTTATTACAATGATTTTAGAAACTTAATAGACATGTTCTTTATCAAAAACCCCTAAAACATATAAAAAAACTATTGGAAAGAAAGAAAATGTATGCTGGCTAGGCCAAATATTTACACCAACAGCTAACTTTCTTTCATAACAGCAATGGAAAAAGAGAAAATACCTTGGCCAAGGCTGGAGAAATCTGAATCGTAAATCTTTTGAAGAGGATCTTTTGGGAGATTTCAAAAACAGTTGTAATATGTGTTTTGATGCTTTTTTAGCATGGGTCAGCCAGAAGTGTGTACACAGCCTGGGGGTGTGACATTCAATATTTGCAGAGCAGAAGATAAAATATTCAAAAATTACAAGAGATACAAAATTAAATGTGATTCTTTACTGATAGAAGAGAATCTATCTATTTTACTTCTACCACCTGTAAAAAACTCTGGCCAAAAAATCCAAAACAGACAAATAAGAAAACAGAAAACAATATTAACATGGAGAACATGCAAAGAGAACTTTATATTCCAAATAATCATAATAAAAAGCACACATTTTATTTTCTAAGGCATTTTAATTTTTAATCCTCACATGGGCCCTATGGTGTAGATTATTGTCCACATACTATATATGTAGGGCTGTATTGAAGGGCAGGGGGAACTGGAATCTGATTACAAGATGTGTGGTTCTACAGTTCATGTTCTTAACACTACGTTGCCTCTTAGTCTGCTTCATTCCAGTTAATTGATGAAGGCAACTTATGAGTATCTTAAGGTTGAGAACTTCTCAAAGAGAGTCTGCTCTACTTCTGACTGATATTCATTTCTAAAGTTGAATGACTCACTGGGGAACATTTTGGAATAAATGTAGTTACTGATTCTGGCAATATAAGTATATCTTCTAGATCTTTACTAATGCTTCTATACTGACTTTTAATCAGAGTGTAACATGCCATTATGAATGATCACTGTGCCCTAACAATAGGATTATCAGATAATTCTGTTCCTAAAAAAGGCTTCAGGTAAGCCCTGGGGATGGGGGAGGTCTCACTTCCTTTTGGACAAATCGAGTTACTTTAAAAAGAGAATTACCGTTGTTGCTTTCCTAAGTATAATTTGCTCCCCTTCTACTAGGATTTCACTAGATTAGAGATGGTAGATACATTTCATTTTCTATAATTAGAAGTGGCTGTCTCAGGTTCCTGGGATGAGAATGATTCTGAGGCCACATTCAAGCTCAGGGGAAATGAAGGAGGGTCATGTTCAACTAGAAGGATAGGCATGTGCACTGGGCATTTCCATCCCTGCCCTACATACAAAATTCATTGCCTTCATGAGAGTTCTGGGTATAAAGAGTATAATGGGCAAGAATAGCATCTTTTGTGGGGAACAAATAATTCATATTTTATATTAATTCTGTCTTAGTTGTTATTTCCTCAGCTTTCGATTCAATTGCTTGTAAGATATTGATTAGAAAGAAGGAGGAGAGGCCAGAAGAGCCAGGATGTTTTACTTAATGCATTGACATTGCAGCATATGCTTTAAACTAAATACGACTTATTTGTACTTTGGTGGGTCTTTTATTTTGGGGCCAGTAGAAGCTTTCTCAACAGGATACGTATTGGAATAGTACTTTCAGTGGTTCAGTCCTCTCTTACACTCTTCCCCACACATGTGAAAATAAAATGCTTCTACTCTCAGGGAAGTTGAATTCTAATACCTTGTTAATCTCTGTCACTGTGCTTTTAGGAAGCCATACTTCAGGATCTCGTAAGCTCCCTCTTCATGCCTTTGTCACATTGGCTTCATGGCAGATAATAACCACACCCACTTCCAACACCTTTACTTTGTTTTAACTGGAATTCCAGGGCTTGAACAAAAGTACTACTGGATGGCATTCCCACTGGGTGCTATATATGTCATTGCCCTCTTTGGTAATGGTGTCATCATTTCTACCATCAAGTCTGAATTGTCCTTGCATATCCCCATGTACTACTTTCTGTGTATGCTGGCACTGGCAGACATGGGACTTGCCCTTTGTACTTTGCCTTCTATGCTAGGAATATTCTGGTTTAACTACAAGTCCATCACCTTTGATGCCTGCCTTGTTCAGATGTACTTCATCCACACCTTCTCAGCCATCGAGTCTGGTGTGCTGGTGGCCATGGCCTTTGATCGTGTTGTGGCAATCTGGAATCCCCTCAGGTACAGCACCATCTTAACCAATGGTGTAGTCTGCAGAACAGGGGCAGTCATCTTGACAAGAGCAGTATGTGTGGTCTTCCCTGTGCCTTTTCTCATCAAGCGACTCCCTTTCTACCACTCCAACATCCTCTCCCACTCCTTCTGCCTCCACCAAGATGTCATGCGCCTTGCCTGTGCCAGCACCCGGGTCAACAGTCTCTATGGCCTCATTGCTGTCATCTTCACCAAGGGCTCTGACTCCCTCTCCATCCTCTTCTCCTATGTGTTTATACTCAGAACAGTAATGGCCATTGCCTCAGGGGAGGGCCGGCTGAAGGCACTCAACACCTGTGTTTCACACATCTGTGCTGTACTCATCTTCTATGTGCCACTCATTGGAGTGTCTGTCATTCATCGTTTTGGAAAGCACCTTTCACCTCTGACTCATGCCCTCATGGCTAATGCCTACCTTCTTGTACCTCCTGTGCTAAACCCCATAGTCTATGCTGTGAAGACCAAAGAGATACGAAGGAAGATCATCCAGATATTTGTTCAAACCAAGATCACTGCAGAGGGTTAAGGTCTGCCAGTTTGAGAAAGGAAGAATCTATTCTGTGAAAGCTTAATTATTGCTATAAAAAATAAAGGTTTATATATATTTTTTCACATTTCTATGTGATTTGAATGGGGAAAAGAGTGATTTCTCTGTTCTCTGAGCATATTTTCTTATTTCTGTGCCAAACTGCCTTTTGACCAGTATAGAAAGAGTGGCATCTATACGAACTGTCCAATGTATTGTCCTGTAGCCCTGCATTTATGAAATGGCATAGAACAGCTGAAGGCAGGGAATAATACTAATTCTGTTTTGTAATAATGCTTTTGAACAGAAATAGTTTTATGCTTTGTAAAAATTAAAGCTCATTAAATTGATTTAATTTAACATTTTAGCTCAAGAGTTAGGAATGGCCTCTATTAGCTTAATAGAAGAAATGAACTATGCTCATTAAATAATAAGAGAACACCTGGAGGATAATACATTATTAAATATGATATGAATCAGAAAAATGACCAAATTTTAAGATTAAAAATATAAATGTACAATTGAGCAGGGACCAATTCTGTTGCATAATTTGGGATCAAAAGATTAAGAGTGAGTTTTAGCTCTTTCATGTGTCACACTGAGTAGTCTCTTACCTTCTTATAACTGCAATTTTGTAATTTTGAAAATGGAAATAATATCACCTGGCATCCAATGTTATCATAAAATTGAGTTTAATCATATAAATACAATTATTTCTAAACTTTAGAGTGCTGTGCACCTATAAAAATGATCAAGAGTAGCAAATGCAAGAGAATAAGAGAACTTATATTTACAGACTGACCATTAAGTAAAAGACTCAGTGCCAGAGCCTTCTGCATGTTATCTTATTTGATAATTACAGCATCCCTATGAGAGAGAGTGTTATGTACTGTTTCCAGATGAAGATTATTAGAAGTTCACAAAGAAGTTCATTGGCTAGCCAAGGCTCAGGCAAGCAGACTTCCTGGAGAATGTTGGACACCATCTATATTGTGGGAGTTAGAAAAAGTGGGTTAGGCAGAGTGGAGAAGACACTCATAATAGTGGCTTAAAGAATTATTAAGGATTTTTTTGAAGGCAAACTAAATGTAAGAAGTAGAAAGAACAAAGGCCTATATATAAACCAAGCTATGTGTATCCCCGCACATGGTCCAAATGACTTTTTAAAAGTAGTTACTGTTCGATTGTTAAAATCTACGACCAAAGATTCTTTGTGACTTGAGTGGTGAGTGTCATTATCTGCTACTCAAATCAGTATCTATTTTAGAAGTTTGTTAGGGCAGATTCTAGCCTAATTAACATTAATTCAGCAAGAGTATGCATACAAGAAATGAGTATTTCCATTTAAATACTGCTTTCCATTTTAATACTATTTTCAGGGTTAGAGGCCTTACTGAATTAATCTTAGATAGTTTCATAAAAATAGGCTTTATTTTTTAACTCTGTGAGAAACAAAAGCACATTGCAGATATTTAACAAAATCACAAAGTATAAAATAGCATTTAAATATTCTGGACTTAGCGGAGAGAGTTGAGTTCACTACTCCTGGAGGCCCTTGTTAAGAGTTTGCCAGTGCAGTCACAGTCCTGAGGCTGGAGCAGGGAATGCAACCCAGAGCGATTCCTGTTGTTGAGTCTTGTTCTCAACCTATTCTTTCAACATGGGGGAAAGATCCTTGGAAGCAATGTAGTGACCAATATCCACAGGGAATCAACAAATCTCTTGGAGGACTTTCAGGTCTTGGGTGTTTTTACCATATGTGGTGCTTGAAATTTAGTCTATACCAAAAATTTCTAAATCATACTATAAAGTTTAGAGACAAATAGAAATGCTCTTCACAGCAATTGTCTTTGGTGCCTTAAGTACACAAATGCTGATCTCAGAAACACATGTACTGGTGAAGGAGTTTGTGGATCTCTCTATATTTCTTTCTGTCTCCTTCACTTTTCTCCTGAAACTAATAAAAAATAAAATAAAAAAGACAAAAATGGTAATAACTATAGACTACAGCAGTATCAGCAGTAGTAGTAGTAATAGCTGCAATACCATCTACTAAATAATAACCATAATAATTGGTATTTTAGACATGTCCTCATTATTTCCAGAATTAACTTTATGAGTGAATATATTAAGAGCAAGGGCTTAGGTGCCATACACCCTGGGTTTAAATCCTGGCTGTGCCAGTTGCCATCTGTGTAATCTGGGAAAGAGACCTAATTTATTTAATGCTAATTGTTCTAATCTACAAAATCTGGGTAGGACATTGCTTATTTTGTAGCGTTATGGAGATTAAAGGAGTTAATGCATGTAAGGCTTAGCCCAGGGCATGACAATAATAAGCATTTAATAAGTATTAGTTGGTATTATTATTATTATTCTCAATTAAAAAACAAGACATTGAGGTGCAGAGGGTTTATGTAACTTGGTCAAGTTCACATACAAGTGGGGACAGCCATAATTAGAAATCACATCATCACTGTAGCTTCGATTTTAATAAGCAAAAGACTGTGAATATAATTTGTCCAAATAAATCAAGCTGAAGGAGAATCAAAGGGAGAATATATGATTTGTTAATTAGAAAGAAGTCTGAGTCATGGAAAACATAGTTTTCATGTAGCAGTGGAGACAAAATTCAGACTGCTGGAGCTAGAGAAAGGACTGCAAAGTGAGGATGTGGATTATATGTGTAGATTGCTGGTAAAGAATTTAGATTTTTTATTTTGCCACCTCATGGTCCCACCAGAGAATGAGAAAATAATGGCATTCAAAGGGCACTTTCAGCTTATTGCCTCTGTTATCACAGTTTACGAACATTGTAAATATATTCCGTAGTGGTTGGCTTTTTATCTTTAGTCTAGAGAGGTAGTTTTCAAATTTTTGTTATGTATCTTATAAGTGAAAAAAAGGACACTCCCTAATATATTTATATCTTATTTTTATTCATTCGAAAATTATATACAGATACTACTGTATAATACTACTGTATAACATGATAACACATTAAGAAAAAAACATTTTTGAGGGATGAGATAAATTTAAACACAAATTTTAAAAATTCTATTATTTTCTTCCTGTAGGCCAATTGATTATAATACGTCCTGTTTGAGAGTCATGTTTTCCACTTAGATGGCATCAATATGAGGTCTTGGTTAATATTTTTATTTTGCACCAAACAACAATATTCAAGTAATTTCCACTGAAAATGTAAATTCCGTATCAGTCTCACAAATTTAGTCTTAATCTGCCTCTCTGTCTAATTTCATCCTGGTAAACTGAACCTCTTACTTAAGGACTTGAAAGTATTGATTAGTAGTTTATCTTTCATGCATCTGTACTTTAGAATCATGGTTCCTTCCCTCTCCCAGAAACTTGCTTGCAAACCTAGAAAACCAGGAGACATGGGATGAATCTTAATTTACAGGCTTTAGAATCAATAGATCTAAGTTTTTGAAAAATAATTTATTTATTTTTTTATGGTGACATTGGCTAATGAAATCCAGTAAGTTTCAGCTGTATATTTTAACAGTAAGGCATATATATATACATTTACATTGTGTATTCACCTCCCATAGTTAGATTTTGTTCTGTCACCACATATTTGACCCCTTTCACCCCGTCAACCCCCCCTCCCCTCTGGTAACCACTATTGTCTATTGTCCATGTCCATGAGTCTCTGTTTGTTATGTTCATTTGTTGCTTTAGGTTTATATCCCACATATAAGTGATAACAGATCTAAATTTGAATCTAGTTCTGCCACTTAGAAACTGGACGACTTTGAGTGAGTTACTGAACTGCTCTAAATCTCATTTCCCCCATGTGTAAAATGTTTATAACACTTATTCTCAGAGACTGTTGAGAGAATTCATTGAGATAATATATAAAGGCAACTAGCATTATTATTTAGTGTTACCAAATTAAAAGTGATATTTAAGTAGGTATCATGTAATACCCACTTTGCTTATAATTTGTACATATTTCCTTACAGAGAAATATACCAGGGATTGAGCAGAAAAATGGTACATTTTTCTCCATAGCTCCAGGCTCTAGCATCATGACTGGGATTTCGTTATGTTAAATGTATATTTATTGAATGAATAAATAATCCTCCTAGCAACTTGATTGTTTAATGATTAACAAAATGCTTAAAGCACTTATTAGCATCAATGCAAAATCATATTGCATTTGACATACTCATCCCCACACATGTGTACACTGATTTCTTAAACTTATTAGTGCTGAAAGTTTTCACTTATCCTCATGCAAAGCCCAACAATACTTTTACTTGGTAAAGTTTTGCTGGATCCTCCAGTACACATCAAAATAGACTTCGCTCATGCTGGGTCAAAAAAGTAAAGGCAGAACACCTATTATCCTATTAAATATGTGACAGAAAACTAGAACTATTATAAATCCATAAAGAAGTACTATCCTTTAAAAGAAAGTTAAACAACCACAGATGTGTCTGTTTTAATTTTATCATAGGCACTCTTTACTCAATAAAAACAGAACAGAAAAATAAATGTTATTAAATACTATTTGTCTCTGTAACAGTTTTCTTTGCTCTATTTTAAGAAAAAAAAAACAAAAAAACTATCTCTGAAACCCAGCCCTTCAGCAATGCTATAGGGCTTCTATAATCCAACTTAATGTAATTATTATTTAATTGATAATTAAAGAAAAAATATTACTTTATGGTATATGAATAACCATTCATAAGCATTATTTGGATAAACAGGTGATAATTTATCACTAATGCTCATCTCCAGTTTCAAAGAAAAAAATTGTTAATTAAATTAGATTTTGCATGTGACATCAGATATCAAAATACATACATCCCAAAATGGAGTTTATACAGATCAAAATGACCTATGTTATACCTTTACCCACAAGCTTTTTCCACCCTTGCATTTTACCAGATATGTATAATTCGGCTGCACTGTAACTGTTGAAAAGGCTACTTATTCTGTATCTTACATTTGATTTGATTTCCCTAGATCCTGTTCTTTCTCCTCTGGAACACATAGATGATCCTCCTTCGTATCTGCTTGGTCTTCACACTATAGACAATGGGGTTTAGTACAGGGGGTAGTAACAGATAGATATTAGCCATGAGCATGTGCACTACTGGTGATAAATGCTTCCCAAATCTGTGGGTCATGGTGATGCCAATGAGAGGAACATAGAAGAGGAGCACAGCACAGATGTGAGAGAGGCAGGTGTTGAGGGCTTTGAGCCCTTCAGCTCTGGAAGCAATACCCAGCACAGTCTTCAAGATGAGCACATAAGAAAAGAGAATGATGAGAGCATCCAGACCCAATGTGAAGATGACTATGATGAGGCCATAGAGGCTGTTGATGCGAGTGCTGGCACAGGCTAGCCGCATTGCATCTTGGTGTAGACAGTATGAATGAGACAAGACATTGGAACGGCAAAAAGGTAACCTCTTTATAAGGAAGGGCACAGGGAAGACTACACAGACTGCCCGGGTGAGGACAGCTATTCCAATCTTGCCAATGATGCTGTGGGTGAGGATAGACGCATAGTGTAATGGTTCACGGATGGCCACAAATCTGTCGAAGGCCATGGACACTAATACTCCTGATTCCGCCACTCCAAATCCGTGGATGAAGAACATCTGTGCGATGCATGCATCGAAGGAAATTTCAGAAGTATTAAACCAGAAGATGCTGAGCATGGAGGGCAAGGTGGACATGGAGAGACTAACATCAGTCACAGCCAAGATAGAGAGGAAGTAGTACATAGGCTCACGGAGATTGTGATCTACCTTGATGACAGCTAAGATGGCAGCATTTCCCAGGAGAGTTAGTATGTAGAGAAATCCCAGGGGAAACGCCATCCATGGGTTTTTATCTGGCATCCCTGGGATACCCATCAGAATGAAACTGTGGTACTTGACATGCGATGCATTAGAATTCATCACGTTGTTCTCACCGTAGGGCAAGGCTGGACTTTCCCATTTAGCTCACAGCTCCTACACTGAAAATATATTTTCATATGATAGGTAATGACTTTTTAAATATATAAATGGGACAGCAGAGGGAAGAACTGTGTTAAAACAGCATCCACAAGTTTTTATTTTATTTTTTATCACTTTGTCTTTTTCCTTCCTGGGAAATCACATGAGATGACCTCTCTTCCCTTGAATTTAATTTGTTCATCTGAAAAATGGAGATAAGACTAAATCCCTACTATTTAGATAGTAAAACATTTGGATATCTCCCCCTTTAACAATTCTCAATGTTTGGCAGAAAAGAAGCAATAGCACCTAAGGAGTTAACAGCATAGAGCATTTTGCTAAATAATCAAAAAACACTAAACTCACATTACACCTATAAACTTTCCACTGCCTTCACAAACCCATGTCCACACGAATCCACGTGTATGTATGTGTACATTCTCATACACACACATCTATCTATCTATCATCTATCTATCTATCTATCTATCATCTATCTATCATCTATCAATCATCTATCTATATCATCTATCAATCATCATCTATTATCTATCTATGTGTATATTTATATTCCTCCACATGCCTAGAGATCTATTTTTTTCTCTTGCATTTTATTAATTTTTACTGTGGTGACATTGGTTAACAAAATCCAGTAAGTTTCAGGTGTACAATTTAACAGTAAAGCATATGTGTGTATATATATATATGTACATATATTGCATTATGTTAGATAGCTATTTCACTATATTTATAATGGCCTACATTTATAAATAGACACATTAGTGGATAAAACTGTTCAAATATATATTTAATATTCATGAATTTTAACATTTATAATTTTCTATAACTTCATTTTAAAGTAGCAAGGAATAGAAAATAAAGGTAATTGGCTCAAGAAAAAACACACATATGATATGAGAGTAGCCACTCACCAGATTTTAATTTTAAAAGTTTCCTAACTCACCAGAAACTTGGGACCATTCTTGAAACCTCTTCTTTCATCAAACCAACACTTAACCATTCTCAAACGTGCTTCCAAAACATGACATAATTATCTCATTTCTTTCTTTTGTATAGCCAATAAATAGTATAGTCCATTTCTCTCAGGCTTTCTAACTAATCATCCTCTACTCATTAGTGCCTCCCTCCAATAATTCTTCATTCTGTAGTCAGAATAAACTTTTAAAATTTGAAATATGATTTATTCATCACAAACAAAACCTTCTTTAAGAGCATCTTTTGTACTTAGAACAGAGACCCAGATCCTCATCTTAGCCATCGAGGTAAGGCATGATTAAGCCCCTATCTTAACTCACACCAGCTCACACCATTTCTCTCTCCTTTGTTCTTTTTAATGCGGCCAAATTTGTAGTATTTAAGTTCCTGGTTCTCACTGAGATACTTCCTGATATAGGATTTCCACATATGTTCTTCCCTGTTCCTTATGTCTTTCTCCACTTCCTATATAGTTCCTCGTTGCCTTATCAAAGCCTATCTGTCCTTCCCTAGTAAGACTTTTTAAGTGTCCATCATTTCTTAAGACTCCTCAGTGTGCTACTTTCACATTTTGGGCTTTTCTTCTTATAAGGGAGCACAGTTAATTTAGCATTATATAAGTAGTTACTTCATATCTATCTCTCTTACTTGAATTACATTCCCTAAAAGAAAAGAATATTTATCTATTCATCATCTAATAGATCATATGCTAAACATATGTTAGCTTTTCCATATGTGTTGAATGAAGGAATGAAACGATGATTAAATGAATATGAATGATTGAATGCCATTCTTCTTTCCAGAAATCTTGCAAACCCTCATTCTCCTTCCTGATCTTCTGTATATGGGTTGAAAATCATTAACCAAGAGAATGACCTGTTTTTCTAATAAGGCCCAGATAAAAAAACTTAAATGTCATGTCTCACTTAAGTGCTTGCTTTGAGAAAAGAGAAAGAAAAATCTCTAGAATTGCTTTGAGAACTCTGAGTCTAGGTAGGGGTAAGGGGGTTATGGTCAGATGTATAAGATCAGGAGGGCTTTCCTGCTCATTCACCTCCTGTTTCTCTGTTGTGAGATAAGGATTTTCTGTTTAGGAGACAACACTGTAAAAAGTGATTTTGAAGATTCTGATCTCTTAGAGGAATCTACGAAAGATTGTGTAGTCCATTTACAAAGGTCGTGCTGTGCGTTGCAAACAGAATCCAGATCGCTCTCTCAGTAAATCACAGTGCTCAGATCAAAACAAAGCATCCTGTGGTGACTGTCTAACCCTCTAGCTGCACTTGAGGAAGGGGCGTTTTTATACTTTACATGCTAAGTGAGAACCTTTCATTGCTGATAACCTCATCTCAAGCAATTCAGATGGCTTTCCCTTGGGAAGAATCAATTAGCTCACCCCTACTAGATATTTTTCTTGGAAAGACTTGAAAAATCTTTGATGTTCTCTGAATAAGTCCCGAGGGCCTGATAAAACACTGTTGTTTCATGGAAATTGTTGATTTTTGTTTTCCCCTTCCTTTTTACTGCTTTTGACCCTGCTTATCCAAATGTGTTTTTATCCCATCTTTTCCTTTTTTCCGCATTGTCTCTATTCTCCATCTTCCTTCTCTTTTCCATTCTCCCTAAATTTTCAGTCCCCTCTTTTCTCTAGTTCCCATTTTACTTCTCATTTACTCTTCCATCCAATCTTAATTTCATTCTTTTCTATGCACTAGATCCTCCCCCATAGTATGTCTTCTTTTATTATGAATAGCAACATCTACATTTTACCTTTTCTCATTTTTTCTTTGCTTTTTGTCATCCCATGCATGACCCTCTATAGACTCTTCTCATCTGGCCTTATTATTTCTCTCGCTAGAATTTCTATGAGGATTTAATGAAATAATGTTCATAAATAATCCTACACAGAGCTTGTTATGTGGAGGACATGTAAAAAGATTTTAAGATTAATGTATTACCTGTATCGACCCCTGTGCTCCAGTTCAGGATTAATTTGGTTTCTTTCTTTCCCTAAGACTAGCAAACAGAGCACTTATAAAGACTTCTCAAACCTCTGGTGGCATCTGGAGTCATCATGATTCTATAACAATTTTACAACTGCTCTGGAAAAATTCCTTGAGGAATGTTATGTAGTGCCACGTGGGCTATTCTACCCTGGTTACTCTAAGGACTCCAAAACCTTCCTTCACTTGTCAAATATCCTTTCTTCTGCCAATACACCTCAAATTTTTCTTAATTTTGATTTTTCTTTTTTAAATTAAAGTTATTGGGTTGCCATTGGTTAATAAGATTATATAGGTTTCAAGTGTACAATTTTATAACACTTTGTGTGTTATATTGCATTGTGTGTTCACCATCCAATGTCAAATCACCTTTTGTCACCATGTATTTGACCACTTTTATCCTATTCTACCTCCCCCACCAACCTTTCCCTCTGGCATCCTTTCAGAGAAGTTTGAAAAAGACTGAAAGATCTACTTCAGTCTCAGTTTCAATGATGACATAGTGTTGTGATGTACCCTGAAATAGACTGGGGGTCTACTGTGGTTTTGGATGGAGAAAAGGATTGCTTGGGCTCTCCCTCAGGAACACAGAAGACAAAGTTCTTTAAATTTTTGAACTTGTTTGGTTTTATGGGTTGTTATTTCAATCTATTGAATATAATTAGTTTCATTTCTTTTAATGTATTTTTCTGTAATGATATTTTTTCATCAATAAGGTAATTCTTAATATTATAGAAACAGCTGGTTATTCCATCTGTGTGTGCCTTTGTGTGATTAGTCCTAAAGTTGTCCATAGACCCTTTCTACTACCTCTTCATGTCTCTTATGGTCTCATTTATTTTCCGTCATAGGCATAGTCACATTATAACAGCAGAAAACAAAAGTTAGATGTAAATAATTCTTATGATGATATTTCCTTTTTCAGGCATAATAGAGAATTATGGCAGAAGTTCATCTATTTATTTTCAATTTCTATACTCATTTCTTTCCCAGTGTGTATTACAACCTATAGGAAACCACCTAAACATTAAGAGCTGGTGCTTTATAATAAGTGTTTCTGTATATTTTAATAAGACTTTCATGACTATGTCTAGACAATACTATCTGTTATCAATAATGTGGAGAAGTTGGAATCTTGATGTGAGTATAAAATGATTCAGCTACATTGGTAAATAGTTTGACATTTTCCTTAAAATTAAATAAATGCCTATCATACTACCCAATAATTCCTCTTAGATACCTGCCTAAACATGTATACACAAAGAAAATATGCTAACTTTTGTAACAGCATTATTTATAATAGCAAAATGCTGTAAACAATTCAAGTGTATATCAACTAATAGATGGATAAATAAATATATTTTATTCATATAATGACATACTACTTAGCAAGGAAAAAGAATAGACTATGAATGCATACAGCGACGTGGATAAAACTTAAAACATGTTAAATGTGAAAAGCCAGACACAAAGGCAATTTATTGTATGGTTACATTTATAAAATTTTGAGCAAATGCAAACTATAAAAATAGAAAGCATATTCATGGTTTTCTGAAGCCGTAGAGCCCCAGGGCTTACCTGTGTCAACTACTATCAAGGAATCATTTTATGTGATATGAGTTTTAAAACTGGTTAAGGTAATAGTTTCATAATTATATCAATTTACTAAATGTCTTCAAATTGTATACTTAAAATAAATAAATTCTATGACTTGTAAATTATACCACAACACAATAAATAAATATAATAAAATAAAATAGGAATTAAAAACATTAGTAGATAGGAGACTGTTGCTATAGTCCAAATGAGAAGTGATGGTAACTTTGCTGAGATGGTAGAGTGAAGATGAAGAGAATTTGAAGTATGTAGAATATATTTTGGCTTGGACTCAATAGGCATTAGTAATAGATTAGTGTGATTTATTGAAATTAATCACAGGTAGATAGGAAGAAAAATATTGTTTCTGTTTTACAGCATTTGTCATGCTAATTTTGAATTTCTATATACTATCCAAGTGGAATTATCAAGAAGTTGATTGAGAGATTAAGGCAGAATTCAGGCCTGAAGACATACTTTTGGAGGTAATTGGTATGTAGATATTTAAAGCAATAGGACTTGATGATATCACTCAGTGAGAGAGAAGAATTAGATTAAAGTATAGGGCAAAAGACCAAATAAGAGACACACTAACATTTAGTGAAAAGAAGGAAGATAAGTCATCAGATATTAAGGAGTAGAAATTAAAGCAGGAGAGAAAATATGGTGTCACAGAAACAACACAGAAAAGAAAATAACTCAACATAAAAGCAGTTTTTCACTATATTAAATTCTTCTGAGAAAAAGAGTGAGATGAGGAATGTTCTCTGGGTTTAACAATAAGCAGGCCGTTGGTGACATCTGCAAAGATAGTTTCAGTGAAGTGGGAAAGAACTCTCACTGAATTGAGGAGAGAATGGAAAGTAAGTGGGACAGGGACTATAGACTACCATGTTAAAAGGCTTTTCTGTGAAATGGAGAAAGAATGAGGTGATAACTGGAAGGCATGGGGATACAAAGCAGGCTTTTCTTTTCTAGTTTCTTCCTTCCTTCCTTCCTTCCTTCCTTCCTTCCTTCCTTCCTTCCTTCCTTCCTTCCTTCCTTCCTTCCTTTCTTTCTTTCTTTCTTTCTTTCTTTCTTTCTTTCTTTCTTTCTTTCTTTCTTTTTCTCCTTTCTCTCCTTTCTCTCTCACTCTTTCTTTCAAATTGTAGAGATTAGGCATTAAAGTATATTTCTATTTTGATGTAGCTAGTGAGGTACCATTTATGCAGGTTCTAGATTGATTGTATATTTAGAAGGTTGCCATCACAGGTTTGCATTAAAAGAACTAGGTCCTTTGAGATCAAGACAGAGAGACCAACATGCCCAGAAGCACGAGTCTATCTAGCTTTTGACCCTGGAAGCATCTCCAGGAAGAGTGATGATCATGTCTCCAGAGTATCATTCCAGAGGGAATCTGGGCCAGAGTACTCCTGGATTTAAATCTCTGGCTGTGCTGCTGGTTGTCAGCATGAAAAATAACTCTCATCTCTTAGACTAGACTTTGGGTGAGTCGGGGAGTAAACTGTGGTCTGGGTAATGCTTTCTCTGAGGATGCTGTCACAGAATGGAGGGGATAATAGTATGGACATTTCGTAGAAAAGTCCTTAAAGGTCAGGATTGAGTGGTAGGAGTGAAGGGGGTCACATATGTTGAATGCAGTCCACTGTTTAGTCTGGAATCTGAATTCGGTGGCAGACATTTTTTCCTATGGCTAAAAATTCATTTTCTCCTTTAGGACCAAAAAGAACTTTACAGAACAATGATTAAAGCACCTCATTTTAAGTTTTAGTTTAGGTTTTGGGTCAAGTTAATTATTTTCTCTGACCTTTGTTTTACTTAGTCATACAGCGGCAATAATTAACAGTACTTTTCTCATAAGGTTTTCATAATCATTAAGTGAGATAGTATGTGAAAAAGGCTAAAAACAGAACCTGCAGCATAAATTTGTATTCAATCAATATTAGGTGTTTTTGTTAAGGACTAAAATAATCTATAATGTTCACCCATTATACTTCCCATTGTCTACCTATGACATTATATAAACATATTTCTTATGATTTCTACATATCTATAAAGAGCCTAGAGAAAAATAGTTCTCAGCAAAAACTGTTTTTCCATTTTCTCCTCCTTTTTCATTAAAATACAAATAACAAGTCTAATTGTAGATATGAGAATTAAGTGGAAAGAATACCTACTAGTGCATCATTCTTTTATTTTATTTATCTAGGACCTGCTTCTAATAAATTCTTTACAGTAAGCATACATGATTAAGTGCAGAGTCACTGAGCACAGACCCACATATTCCACTTTCTTAAACACTGCTACAACCAGTACCTGCAAACTCAAGACATTCAATGTTGGGCTAAATTGGCTGAGGAATGGAGACATGTAGGCAATACAAAATTGGATAAAAATATATAAATGATATATGGGTCAGTAAGTACATTTAGCATCAAATAAAGAGATTTCATAGCTTATAAATATTTTGAAATTTGGGGTTGATTTTTACAGTTAACCAAACATTACAAAATTTATAGATAATGGATGAACATTGATTATAGTTAAACTTTATTGAATGTTTGTTATTTTCCTCGTGCTTATCTAAGTATGTTATCAATATTCCCAATGAATACTCTTAACAATTCCATGGTAGGTACTATTATTTTCACTTTAAAGAGTTGAAAAATGAAGCACGGAGAATACTAAATAACATGTTCAAGGTTGTAGAGCCAGGATTTAAATCCAGGTGGTCTTCTCTAGATCCTTTCCTTTTAAAACTATTTTCCTATTCTAATTTCTGAAAGAGACAAAGAAAGATATAGGTAAAGAGAGACAAAGGTTATATAGTATATAAGTAAAAGATCCTCAAATCCAGTTGGATCTAAGATTTGTCAAAGGGTCAGCTAGAATGTTTGGCATTATTTTTATTCATTCATTCATTCATTCATTCATTTAAATTAAATGTATTGGGATGACATGGGTTGATAAAATTATGTAGGTTTCAAGTATATGATTCAATAATACGTTATCTGTATATTGCAGTGTATGTTCACCACCCAAAATCGGATCTCTTTTTGTCATTAGATATTTGACTACCTTTACTCTTATCTACCTCCACCCCTTCCCCCTTTCCCTCTGGTAACCACTAAACTGTTGTCTGTGTCCATGAGTTTCTGTTTGCCTGGTTCATTTGCTGCTTCCTGTTTTATATCCCACCATTTATAAACCATATGAGTAAAATCATATGGTTTTCAACTTTTTCATACTAATCAAAATAAGTCAGAAAAGATGTTGATATTCTTTAAGTTTGCAGTCTATAAGACCAATTTTTCAAACTTCAATGGAACTTCCTACAATAAGGAAAATATTCTACATCTGTACTATCCTATCCAATGCAGTAGCTACTAGCCACATATGGCTATTAAACACTTCAAATATGATTTGTACGACTAAAATGTTGACATTTTAATTTAATAAATTTAAATGTAAATAGGCAAATGTGTCTAGTGACTACCATATTGGACAGTGTAGCACTAAACTTCAACTCTCAGGAACATTGCAGTAACTCTTTCTTGTCTCTATTCATTCCTAAGTATCTAGAGATCTCTGCCCCTTGTGCCCAACCCTAGATTTTGTCTAGAGACTTTGCTCCTTCCTCTAAACCAGACTTCTGTTCTATTTTCTTTAACCTGGGTCCTGAGTTGGGCTTCAATAATATGTGAATTTTTTAAACTTTGCTTGTAGTGTGTGTGTGTGTGTGTGTGTGTGTGTGTGTGTGTGTGCGTACATTTTTATTTGGAAGGCCCTTTATGAGATTCTCATGAGGGTCATAATATAAATAAGATTAAGAGCCAGTACAACACTACTCTTTCAATACTGAACCCTTATCAATTGTGTAGCTTAGAATGTCCCCCAAAAGTGACTACCTCATCAGCCTATTTGGATATATCTTCTTAAAGATAATGGCCAATAATTGAAACAAAAGAGAGCTAACTATGTGGCACTAAGATTTTAATACTGATCTTTGTCACTGCAAGTGTTAGGCATTAATGTCTAGATTGTCCCATAGGTCTATTTAAGCCTGACTCAGAGTTATAGTAAGAAATATAGTTACTGGTCACTCAAAGTGGAGTTCACAATAACAGCCATCTAGTGATATGAAATGCAGAGAATGAGAAGTCTCTATGGAAGAACAAGGAAACTGAAGTCCAGCTGAGTTTCTAATGCCTGGCACATTGACTTCACCAATCTGAACGATGTTTGAACCAGCCTTTTGGGAGATTCTCCATGGATGGATTTTATCTATCTGAACCAGCTGTTAGTTGTAGAACTCTGCAAATACTAGAGGGCATTTTGCTCCTTCAGGAGTAGCCGAAAAATTGATCTCAGAATTCCCTTCCAAATGTACCTTAGGACAGAGAAGTCTAATTGCAATGAAGAACTCACTGTAGAAAAAGGTGGAGCCTGAGTAAATGAGATTGAATGGGAAAACTTGGAATAATTCTGAAAAAGTACTAAAGTAAATCTTCTCTGGCTCCCCTGACTATTAATTTTCTACTTTTATCATAATAAATTACCACAAATGCAGTGCCTTAAAATAACATATATTTACTATTTTATAGTTCTGTAGGTCAGAAGTCTAACATGGCTCTTATAATGGATTAAAATCAAGGTGTCAGCAAGTCTGAATTCTTTTCTGAATATTCTGTGGAGAATTCTGTTCCCTTGCCTTTTCCAGTTTCTAGAAGCTACCCACGTTCCTTGGTTCCCGGTCCCCTTCCTTTATCTTCACAACTAACAAGTCATGTTGAATCTTTCCCATGTGGCTATCTCTCTGGTTCTCTGCAGCTGGAAAATTTTCTTCACTTTTAGGGACTCACATGATTCGATATGACCTACTTCTATAATCCAATATAAACTCCCCATCTCAAGATTAACTTTAATCACAAAGTCTCTTTTACCAGTGTAAGCTAACATATTTCAGGTTTTAAGGATCAGGATGAGAGCATCCTTAGAGACCATTTTTCTGCTTACCAGGAGGATCCTTCTAAAGGTCTTTGGAAGCCAAATTAATTTCTTCCTCCATTACCTGCTGCACACAGGTTCTTTTAGTACCCATATACTCCCAGGAATGCAGAAACTCAGAGCTTTAAAATCCTTAGAGTATATTTATTTCCTCTTCTGTCCTATATCATGCAAGTAGAAAATTCGAATCCCAAAGAAAATTGTGTCTAAATCACAACAATCTAAAATCACAATCAAGACACACATATATGCACACACATCTGCATATCTGTGTTTATGAGCAACCCTTATGTCATGTTTGTGCTAATGTTTTCTTTGTGGTTATTGGCGTCAGTGTTTATTACCCACAGAAATGTACAATGTCAAATTCTTTCTTATCAAGGAAGCAAGACAGCTAACTCCTTGATGTTTTTAGATGAATTCTATCTCTCTTGGGTGAGGTGTTGGTTGAACTTTATTTTTCTTTCTCCTAGGTATTGTAGTATATGATGTTCAGTAATGCAATTATTGCTCAGTAGGGCAAGGCTGTTCATTTCTGTATCAGACTGTGGACATGAATGTGTTGAAATAATATTTAAGTCACTCCTTCCTATGGCTACCATCTCATTACTTATTGCCACGGATTCTAATTGAAGACTGGTTAACTCAATGATTTTTTTCTCTTTCTGCCTAGTCAAACCTTCATTCTACTATGTCACCATTCAACCAAACTATTGATAACCATCAGAACTTCATCTTGACTGGGATTCCAGGAATGCCAGAGAAGGACTTCTGGATGGCCTTGCCCCTCTGTCTTCTTTACAGTACCACACTGCTGGGTAATATAATTATCCTTGTTGTCATCAAAGTTGAGCAAAGTCTCCATGAGCCCATGTATTATTTTTTGGCTATGCTAGCTGCCACTGACCTCAGCCTTTCACTATCTTCCATGCCCACCATGATCAGTGTCCACTGGTTCAACTGGCGCTCAGTAATTCTTGATGCCTGCATCACTCAGATGTTCTTTATCCACACCTTTGGGGGAGTGGAGTCAGGTGTTCTAGTGGCCATGGCTTTTGATCGCTTTGTGGCTATTCGCTTCCCTTTGTACTATGCTACTATTCTCACTCATGGAGTCATCAGAAATATTGGAGCAGCAGTCCTGCTGAGGAGTGTGGCAGCTGTGCTCCCTGTGCCTTACCTCATCAAAAGGCTGCCTTTCTGCCGCTCCAACATCCTCTCCCATGCATACTGCCTCCATCAGGATGCCATGAAGCTTGCCTGTGCTGACACTCGTGTCAATAGCATCTACGGCCTTCTGGCCGTGATCTTCATCATTGTACTAGATGCCTTGATCCTTTTGGTCTCTTACATTCTAATCCTCCAGGCAGTATTGAGCATTGCTTCCCAGGAAGAGAGACTCAAAGCTCTCAACACCTGCCTCTCTCATATCTGTGCAGTGTTGCTCTTCTATGTTCCTCTTATTGGCATGACTCTGATTCACCGCTTTGGGAAGCATTTGTCACCAATAGTACATACACTCATGGCCAATATCTACCTGTTACTCCCTCCTGTGCTTAATCCTGTTGTGTACAGTGTTAGGACCAAGCAGATCCGGCGGCGGATTGTCCGAATCTTCTGTAAGGACAGAATTGGCCCTTAATGGTGTCTATTACTTCTGCGCAAATGCAATCAAATTAGAGGAGGGTACCAAATGCAACACTGTCCAGCAGAAATTCCTACAGTGATAGAAATGTTCAGAATCTCTGTTTAATATAGTAGCTACTAGCCACACATGGCGATGGAGCACTTGAAACTTTGCTAACATAACTGAGGAATTGAATTTTAAATTTTTAATTAATTTTAGTTAATTGAAATGTAAATTTAAATAATCACAGGTTGGCTCTTAGCTACTTCATTGGATAGAAAATCTAATGGGTTATGGCATACCATTGCATAATGGTTTTGATGAATGCAAGAATTTAGATAGCTTGATAAAAATATAAACTTTCTTTTCTCAAAATGGTGTATAAAACACTTATATACAATAAAATTTACTCTTTTTGGTATATATTTCTGTAAGTTTTGACACATAGAGTCATGTAACCACCACTGACACCAATATACAGAAAAATTGTATTACTCTTCTAAATTCCCTCATACTTCCCCTTTGTAGTTAACCACTCTATCCATGCCTAATCCCTGGAAAGCACTAATTTGTCCTCTATGCCTATAATTCTTCTTTATTCAGGAAGTCACGGAACCCTGCAGTACGTAGTTTTCCATGTTTGGTTTCTTAGCATAAAGCATTTGAGATTCACCCTTGTTGTTGTGTGTATTGGTAGTTTATTCCTTTCTCTTGCTGAGTAGCCTTTATGGAAAACAGTATGAGATTTTTCAAAAAAGTTAAGAATAGGATTACCATGTGGCCCAGCAATCCCTTTTCAGGTATCTACCCCCAAAATTTGAAAACACTTATCTCTAAAGATATATGCACTCCGATATTCATTGCAGCATTATTCACAGTGGCCAAAACATGGAAACAACTGAAGTGTCCTTTGATAGATGATTGGATAAAGAGGAGGTGGTGCATATATACAATGGAATATCATTCAACCATAAAAAAGATGAAGTACTGCCATTTGCAACAACATGGATAGATCTTGACATAATCATACTAAGTGAAATAAGTCAGAAAGGAAAAGTTGAGAAGCATCTGTTTTTACCCAGATATAGGATATAAAACTGAAAGCAACAGATGAACAAGACAAACAGACGGAGACTCATGGACATAGACAACAGTTTAGTGGTTAACAGAAGGAAGTGGGGAAGGGAAGGAAGTAGATAAAGGTAAAGGGGGTCAAATATATGGTGATTGAAGAAAATGTAACTTTTGGCGGTAAATACACAATGCAATATACATATGACATATTATTGAATTGTACACTTAAAACTTATATAATTTTATTAACCGACATCATCCCAATAAATTTAATTAAAAAAAAATTTAAAGGAAAGTTTCCAGGTTGTTTTTGCTCTATTATAATCAAAATGGAGCAAATGCTGCCATTGTTGGTTTTCAATGCTGAAACTTAGCATATTTATTTTCTTTTGCCTTTATGTTTATTTATATGCTCTTTGAATATTATAAAGTAAGGTGTGCATGAGCAACAGGTTGGAAAAAATATTAAAAAGAAAGTATCATGTGAAGAATATGAGACCATGGTGCATTCATTGAGCTAGAAAACTAAAGAATTCTATATATACTTCAGATTTCAGTTTCAATCTCACTTCAATCCAGAATAACAGGAACCCTTTTTATATTATTTCAGTCTATTCCAAGTAATCAATGTAGCTCAGAACATATGGAGGATATTCCATGTGTATTTTTTGAATTAGCAAATGAGTGAAAACTGTACTTTATCGAGATTGATTTTATGTTTACTAACCTCTTTGTCTCATTTAATATTAGTAAGTCTCATTCAAAAGTTCCAGAGTCATTTGTCTTTCTTGATAAGAACCTGTGGGCAGGAGTGGTATTTATATATGCATCTGAACATTACTCGTGTAACTTTATGAAGTTACTCTCTCTAGATACTCATTTAGGATAGGCAGCTTTGCTCAGTGTGCCTATAAAGATATAGTGAGAATATGGATGGGAAAAATGTTTCGAGGAGGATAAGAAGTCAGCAACTATTAAATATGGTCAGGATTGTTTATTCACTGCCTACTATAGAGAGGTAAATCCTGGTCAGATGGGGCTTAAATCAGATGTGGGCATGCAATTGGGATTCAAGCAAACTATAGGATGGATAGATTGAGGACTTTGTATTGCAACCATATTTCCTGAATATATGAGTGGAAGCAGTTGACTATAGAAGGTAATACTGTTGTGGCGCAATCAATTCTAAGACCCACAGAGCCAACTGAGATGAATTATGAACCTTTATTAGCCGGCCGGCGACTGACTCTCTACCACTCAGGATTCGAGGAGATCAGCCCTGAGCTCCCTAAAGAGGCAGTTTATAAAACCTAGAACCACATCCTGGTTTAACATCAAACAAGCAAACAGATTAACCACACCCTAGTTAACATCAAACAAGCAAGCGGATTACAGAAGCAGAAGTTGGCAGTTAGCATATCTTTGCCCAGAACCACATCCTTAACATTCCCCACTGGTTTTTTAGGGGAATTCAAATCATTGATTCCTCAACCTGGAGTGGTAGGTAGTGAGTTCTGAAAACCATGAGTTTCACTGCCTGCACCCTTTTTTGATATACATAGTTAACAGTAGGTCTAATCCTCTTCTATTCTGTCAGGTTTCACCTAAAAGCCATACAAAGACCCCCTTACTTTAGGATGAAGAGAATTAAGATGGTCCAGACTGGACCCTTGATAGTCTTATCTTCAGTGGGTCCTCTGACTGCCGCAGGATCCATTGTTCTGATGTCTGTGGTGGATGCGCAGCCTTGATCCTGGTATGGTGAATCCAATGACGGCATCCAGCTACCTTGACCGCGGTGGGTGTTGTGAGGATGACAGGGAAAGGTCCGTCCAAGCGGCACTCAAGAGAAGCAGGCTATACCTTTTTCACCCAGATCCAGTAGCCTGGAGTGTGGCTGGACTGGATGCTGAGCGGTTGTTCTGGTGGCAGAGACCAGTTGGTGGGTCTCCTGCCGTGCGAGATAGAGGGCCTGCAAGGACTTAAGCAGTGAAAAATTATGAACTTCTGTTAGCTTTTCTTCTCCTAACTTGGGGAGGAGAGGTGGGGGTCTTCCAAACGTTATTTCATAAGGCGTGATGCCCTTACGATAGAGCGGGCACTGTGCTCTTAACAGGGCAAAAGGGAGGAGACTCACCCAGTGTTCACCAGTTTCCAGCTTGAACTTAGTTAGGGTTTCTCTCAAGGTTCTGTTCATTCTTTCTACTTGCCCTGAACTCTGAGGCCTATAAATGCAATGCAATGTTCAATTGATCCCTAATACCTTTGCTAGAGATTGGCTGGTCTGGGCGATGAATGCTGGGCCTTTGTCAGACCCATGTTATGGGCAGGCCAAATCAAGGCACTATTTCTGAGACTAATTTCTTTGCTACTGTTAAGGGTGTGGCTCTGGGCAAAGATATGCTAACCGCCAACTTCTGCTTCTGTAATCTGCTTGCTTATTTGATGTTAACTAGGGTGTGGTTAATCTGTTTGCTTGTTTGATATTAAACCAGGGTATGGTTCTAGGCTTTATAAACTGCCTCTTTTGGGAGCTCGGTGCTGATCTCCTCTAACCCTGCATGGTAGAGAGTCAGTTGCCAGCCGGCTAATAAAGGCTCACAATTAATCTCAATTGGTTCCGTGGGTCTCAGAATCGTTCACGCCATAACACTACTACCTGAGCGGTCTCCTGCTTAGTGGGGAAGGCTTCAGTCCATCCTGAGAAAGTGTCAATGAACACAAGCAAGTACTTGAATCCGAAGGTTCCTGGGCTGACCTCAGTGAAATCCAACTCCCAATGTTCCCCTGGTGCTTGACCACGAAGTCTTGTCCCTTGTTGTATTTCCTTGGAGGGCCTTGGATTCGCTTGTGCGCAGATGTGGCACCGGGCTGATACCTGCTTGGCCATTTGTTGCAGCCCCAGAATGTAATAGTCTCTTTTCAACAGTTTAATTAACTTGGTTCCTCCCAAGTGAGAGCTCTGGTGAACCTGGGTTATAAAGTCTTGGCTCAAGGTCTCAGGTACTACAATGTGGCTGTCCAGGAGCCTGACCCACCCAGTAGGTTTTTCTTTGCCTCCCATCTTGTTGCATAGTTCAACTTACCCTGTAGTGTAGGTAGGGGTGTCCGTTAGCACCCTGGGCGGTAGGGCTGGCAGAATGTCAATTGGCCCCACTGGTTTTCGGGCAGCCTCCTTTGCTGTTTTATCAGCGAAGGAGTTGCCTTGTGCTACCTCTGAGCTCGAGTTCTGGTGCCCTGGGCAATGCATGATTGCCACTTTCTTTGTCAGCCAAATTGCCTCTGGGAGGGCTAGTATTTCTTCCTTATTCTTAATTTCTTTTCCTCCCAAGGTCAGTAGCCCCCTTTTCTTATATAACGCCCCGTGTACATGTGCCGTGGCAAAGGCATACCTGCTGTCCATGTAGATATTAACAGTCTTGTTTTCACCCCACCGCAGAGCTTGAGTCAATGCTACTAGTTCAGTCCGCTGAGATGAAGTTCCATGGCTTAGGGTTTGTGCCCAGATGACAGTTTCACTGCAGCCCCAGCATACCTGACTCCTTCTGAGATGAAGTTACTTCCATCCGTAAATAGAGGAGCGCCCGGATTTGGCCAAGGGCTGTCTGTCAGGTCTGGTCTGGTGCAGGTAACGTTCTCTAGGACCTCAAGGCAGTCATGCAGGGGTTGGTGAGGGTCATCGTCAGGCAGTAGGGTAGCTGGGTTGAATGCGGCAGTTGTCAGGAACTGTATGTGAGGTAGGTTGAGAAACAGGACCTGATACCGGGTGATTCAAGCATTGGAAATCCACCTGTCCGGTGGACTGCGAAGCACTGACCCAACTGCGTGTGGGGCGATGATCTGGAGGGTC
>NW_011889212.1:467707-468044 GCF_000151845.1 Pteropus vampyrus | reverse complement strand
TAGGTTGAGAAACAGGACCTGATACCGGGTGATTCAAGCATTGGAAATCCACCTGTCCGGTGGACTGCGAAGCACTGACCCAACTGCGTGTGGGGTGATGATCTGGAGGGTCTGTCCTAGTGTCAATTTTAGGGCTTCCTTAGTGAGGATTGCAGTGGCAGCGATCACCTCAAACATTTGGGCCATCCTGCTGCCATGTAGTCCAATCTTTTGGAGAAGTATGCAACTGGTTGCTTCCAGGGCCCTAGGGTCTGTGTCAGGATCCCTTTTGCAATTCCCCGTACCTCGGTAACAAAGAACTGGAATGGCTTTTCCAGGTTGGGCAGGGCTAATGCAG
>NW_011889212.1:463567-467477 GCF_000151845.1 Pteropus vampyrus | reverse complement strand
GTAGGTCCTCAGTAGCCTGTTTACACTCTAATTCTGTTTCAGTCACTAGCAAAAGATCATCAACATATTGTAGAAGTACTACCCCAGGGTGCCTCTGGCAGAATTCGACTAAGTCCTGACTTAGGGAACAGGGTTAGGGAGTTCTTGAAGCCCTGACGCAGTCGAGTCCAAGTCATCTGTCCTGAGTAAAGTCTATTTAGCTCTTCCCATTCAAAAGCAAAGATGGGATGGCTAGCCTTGGCCAGCGGCAGAGTAAAGAAGCATCCTTCAGATCTAGGACAGTATACACTTGATGACTTGGGGGTAGTTGGCTGAGAAGAGTGTAAGGGTTGGGGACCATCAGGTGGATGGTTTCAACTCGCTTATTAACCTCCCTGAGATCCTGGACAGGTCGGTAGCCATTGGTGGTGGGCTTCTGTACTGGGAACAAGGGAGTGTTTCCAGAGGGAGTGGCAGGGAACTAAGATTCCTGCCTTCCTCAACCTTCGAATATGAACAGCAATACCTGTTCAGGCCTTCTGACTGATAGGGTATTGACGTACCCGGGCTGGAGTAGCTGAGCTGGTCAGTCACTATAATAGGAGGATGATGTGCTGCCAGACCGGGGGGATTTGCCTCTGCCCAGACACCAGGAATCCTTTGTTGGAATTCAGTTAATAGGGGATTTTTAGGCAAGACCACTGGCGAGTTTGCTAGGGGCTCCTCTAGCAAAAGGTATTCCTCAGACAATGGGCAGGTGGATAGAATGGCCGGTGGGCCTGACCCGACAGTCAATTCAGTATGCCCTTCCTTGAAGGAGATTGTGGCCTGTAACTACTGTAGCAAGTCTCTGGGCATTCTGGCATTACTAGAAATGAATGGGCAAATCGTTCCTTTTCCCAGATCTGTTATCCTGGCTTGGGTCCAAGGGTAAGATTTCCCTTGTCCAGTGGCTCCTTTTATAAGTGTCTTTTCCTTTGAGAGTGGACCCTGGGCACTCTGTAGAACAGAGTAGGTAGCTCCTGTGTCCACCAAGAAGTTCACAAGCTTGCCCCCAACTTGTAAAGTTACCCTGAGCTCCCGCGGGCTCATAATATAAGAGCCCTGACCTCCTCATTCTGTGTCCTCAAAGAGGACGAGAGGGGGCTTCTTTTGGGGGACTTGTCCTTTTCCAGGGCACTCATTCTTCCAACGTCCCTTTTTCTTGCAATATGCACATTGGTCCTTCTCTAACCCGACTCTCCTGGGTCCATTGTTCGCCCTGGGTGCCTGTTCTCAGTCTCTGCCTTTTCCTGGTGGTCTCTTTGGCTGGGCTCCTTGCATGGTTGCAAGCAAGACCTTGGTCATCTTCTTAGTCTGTGCTATATCTTCCTCATCTCTATTGTTGAATACTTATTGGGCTATCTTGACCAGCTCAGACAGGTTCTTTTCTTCAAACTCTTCCATTCTCTGCAGTTTCTTTCTAATATCTGGGGCTGACTGACTGACAAAGGCTAAATTCACAGCCCTCCTATTATTAGGGTCCTCTGGGTCAATAGGGGTATACAACTGGTATGACTCTAAAAGTCATTCCAGGAACGCTGCCGGTGATTCATCCTTAGTTTGGATGACCTCGCTTATCTTAGATAAGTTAGTGGGTCATTGGGCGGCAGACCAGAGGCCCTGGAGCAGAAGCTGGCGATACCGTTGGAGAGCCTCCTTACCTTGGTCGTTGTTGGGGTCCCAAGGTGGACAGGTATTCGGGAGAACATGTTGGACGCAGGTCGGATCGGTGGAAGGCTGCCCGTTGGGCTCTAATACTGCTTTTGCAGCCTCCCTCAGGATCCGCTCCCACTCCTCTGAGGTAAACAGGACTTGGAGGAGTTGACAATTGTCCCAGGTCGGCTGGTGGGTAAAGAACATAGTCTCTAGGAGAGAGGTTAATCCCTGGGGTTTCTCTGAGAATGAGAGGTTCTGGTGTTTCCAGTTGTACAGATCACTGGTGGAGAAAGGGACATAGATCATGAATGGCCTCTGGGTTTCTCCCCCAACTGGGGGAGCCAATTGCTGGAGTGGGGCCAGGACTGCTGCCTGGTTCGGTGAGTCAGGGACAGGATCGGGGTCTTGTGGGGGCTGGTACACAACCCCGGTGCGGGTGTGGGGAGGACTCTGGAGGGGTTCTGCCTCTCTGTTAGATGGAGACAGGAATGGGTCATGAGAGGAGTGAGGGGGAGGATCAGTGATCTCAGGGTCCTCAGGGGATGCCTGTAAGACAAGGTAAAGAGAGTTAGGTGTCTGTCTGGACGGTTTCTCTTTTGGCCCCTTTGGTGTGGAGAGAAGGACAGACTTGGGAGTCGCCTTTGACTCTTGGCTGCAGTGGCAGTCCTTCAAGTACTTGGGGGCATCAGAAACAATATCAATCCACACATCAATATATGGAGCCTGATCAGGGTGGCCAGGATTTCCGTAGATAATACCCCACACCTGAAAGGCTGTTTGCAGGTTGAGTGGCCCCTCTAATGGCCATCTTGTTCCAAATGTGGGCCAATCTAACTGGCAGAACCTCTGAAGGTCAAAGGGAGTGACACTAGCTCCATAGGCTTGGACTTGTCTACTGAAATCCTTAAAATGGTTAAGGAGGCACTGAAGGCGGGTAGGACGATTCGAGGAAGAAGCCTGACCCATGTTAGTAAAAACAGGCAAGATCCCCACAAAAGCCAAATAAGCCAGGGCTAGGATCAGCTCCTGACCTAGTGTCCAGTCAGACGGAGCCACAGAGGCCAGACCTAAAGAAAGAATTAAAATACCACACATTGATATATGGAATAAACTTATGAAGACCAAGGCAATAGGAGTGTAACAGTACATTCAACCAGTCCGGACAGACAGACACAATACAGACAGACAAGACAAACTACAGGTAGCACAAAACGCTAGCATACCCAAAAACCCAAATATCTGAACCAGAAACCTGAATACCTTAAGTCAAGTCTGACGTCTCAGACCTTGGCTGAACTAGGGAAGTATTGCTCCATCTAGCCTTCCACTAGTTTTCTTTAGGGCCCACTGACAGACAGATCCAAGTGCAGTCTGACTCACTGGTGAAGCTGCTCCAGATGGCTCATGCCCAATTGTTACAGAATTGAACCTTTTGTCCACCTGCCCTCCTAGGCGAGTCTGCTTGGCATCCGGGGCTGAGGAACGTCTCTCAGCGGCCGTCCCCTAGGACAGGGCAGGTCCTTGCCCAAAGTGGCCGGGGTCGCGGGTCTTAGGAGATCAACCCCTCTGGAGAGATCTCTCTGGGGCCTCCAAATGTTGTGGCGCGATCAATTCTAAGACCCATGGAGCCCATTGAGATGAATTATGAGCCTTTATTAGCTGGCCTGTGACTGACTCTCTACCACGCAGGGTTTGAGAAGATCAGCCCCGAACTCCCAAAAGAGGCAGTTTATAAAGCCGAGAACCACACCCTTGTTTAACATCAAACAAGCAAGCAGATTACAGAAGCAGAAGTTGGCCCTTAGCATATCTTTGCCCAGAACCACACCCTTAACAATACAGCAATATTGGTTAAGATCAAGAAAGAACTTTGAAGTAAGATAGACATGAGCTTGAATATCAGCTTTGTAATGTGCTCATTTATAGATAAGTAAAGTTATTCAAAACCTCTCTGAGTTTCAATTTCCTCATCTGTGAAATAATGGAGAATAATAACCCATAAGCTTGATGATGAATAAATATGACAATGTGTGGCATATATTCTCAATTTATCAAATGCTAGTTTAATTATGTTTAGAAGGTGGACTGCAGATGTGACTCAATTAATGGGATGGCTTCTGAGGAAAGGTACCTGGGTAAGAAGAGAGACATAGGAATGGCCAGGGGGACAATGAGACCTGCTAGGAGGAGTACATTTTGGAGCAGAGAAACACAGGGATGATTCTGCACTCTC
>NW_011889212.1:460570-463227 GCF_000151845.1 Pteropus vampyrus | reverse complement strand
TCCCCTAGGACAGGGCAGGTCCTTGCCCAAAGTGGCCGGGGTCGCGGGTCTTAGGAGATCAACCCCTCTGGAGAGATCTCTCTGGGGCCTCCAAATGTTGTGGCGCGATCAATTCTAAGACCCATGGAGCCCATTGAGATGAATTATGAGCCTTTATTAGCCGGCCTGTGACTGACTCTCTACCACGCAGGGTTTGAGAAGATCAGCACCGAACTCCCAAAAGAGGCAGTTTATAAAGCCTAGAACCACACCCTTGTTTAACATCAAACAAGCAAGCAGATTACAGAAGCAGAAGTTGGCCCTTAACATATCTTTGCCCAGAACCACACCCTTAACAATACAGCAATATTGGTTAAGATCAAGAAAGAACTTTGAAGTAAGATAGACATGAGCTTGAATATCAGCTTTGTAATGTGCTCATTTTTAGATAAGTAAAGTTATTCAAAACCTCTCTGAGTTTCAATTTCCTCATCTGTGAAATAATGGAGAATAATAACCCATAAGCTTGATGATGAATAAATATGACAATGTGTGGCATATATTCTCAATTTATCAAATGCTAGTTTAATTATGTTTAGAAGGTGGACTGCAGATGTGACTCAATTAATGGGATGGCTTCTGAGGAAAGGTACCTGGGTAAGAAGAGAGACATAGGAATGGCCAGGGGGACAATGAGACCTGCTAGGAGGAGTACATTTTGGAGCAGAGAAACACAGGGATGATTCTGCACTCTCCGATTCCATTCAGGGAGACTTCCTGAATCTGTAGCCTAAGGCAGAGTGAAGAGAAATAGTTGTAGTTATCTGATCCAGGCAGGCCATTTTAGAAGATACCTATTACTGTCAGCCCCTAGGGCCAGAGCTCTGGTTACAGCCACTGATGCATGGTGTTTGCTTGGGCCCAGGAGCAGGCGTTGAAGCTATGTCAGGGATATGTGTCTGAGGTGCTGTAGAGAAAGATATTCATATTGGTCCCATAACTCTTGTTACAACCAGTACACTCATAAATGAAAATAGCTCTCTGTTGCTCGGTGACTCTGCTAAGCTGCCTATAAAGCACCCACTCTTGGGAGCTGGTTTAATTCCTGATCTGTGATGGGATCGAAGAGAGGTTGGTCTTATTTCCCACTAATGTGAGCAGGTAAGAAGAGTACATAAATGGGAAGGGATGGAATGGGAGGTATTAAAGAGTGAGGAATGCTAGGAGGAGGAAAAGAGAAGAGCGTAGAAATGATGGGAACTACAAGTAAAGTAGAATGAAGAAATAGAGGGGTGTAATGGAACCTGGGAGAAATTGAGATAGAGTGATGAAAGACATGAAGGAATGGAAGAAAGAAAGAGAAAAGGAAATAGGATTCAGAACTCTCTTTCTGGAGCAGAGATTGTTCAGCAATCACTCAACATTATTAATTTAAGCTCTATTATTTCAGAGCTTTAGTAGCTTTCATTGAGGGGAGAAAAACAGGCATGACCATACTTTTAAGAAACTCACACTTCAGGCAGATAAAGGAGATGACACTTGCATATACAAAATACCAATATCAACCATGCCTCATTATTAAGAGTATAAATTAATAGTTGAGAGATGGTCATGGGGAAAGGGTGTATGGCATAGACAATATAGTCAGCAGTAATGTAATGGCTATGTGTGATAGATGGGTGATAGCCAGATGGGTGATAGAGTGATTGGGGGGATCATTTCATAAACTATAGAAATGTCTAACCAATGTACTATATACTTGAAAATAATAATAAAATAAAATGCTTAAAAACAGAGTCAAATGAAAAGCACACGTATGAAGTGGTGTAGAGATTTAGAAGCAGAGGGTAAGTTTCAGGTTAACATGGTTTGGAGTTATTAGGGCAGGTTCCAGATTGTGGCCAAAATAGATTTCAGTGTTGAGAAATAAACAGAAGGTGGGGATTGGTAAATGAAGAAGATAAGTCTGTGCATTTATTGATGGCAGAAAGCAGGGATGTTAATCTTGGGATCACCAAGTTAATGAGTTGAATGGATCTTATCCAAGTCATTTAATCTAGCCTTCTGTATATAAATTGAAAGATATTACCTTCTACTTGGCCAGTCAGATGAAAAACTAAAGAGAGAAAGCAGTAGCCTATTCTGGTTAGTGGGCAGTGCAGAGAAAACCCTTGATGAACAGAGGCACTGAACTTTGTCCTACAACTCGTTCCAGAGTGTATGAGCTCATTGGATCTGGAGAGAAGGCCCTCTGGTCCTTCTCCTGTCCATATGTCTACATTCTATAGGAAACAAGTTCTCCACCAGTAAAATGAGTCATTACCTCCTCTCCTCCTAACCCTTACATCATCCAGGATCATCTTTTTGTCCTTTATGAGACATAAATCAAAGAATAGAAAATAATGATTGTCGGCTTTATAATCATCTTATTTCTCTATTACTCTTCCATTCCAAAACTTTTTTCCACATGCACCAACACACAGAGACACACACAATGCAAACATGTCATATGTGGACATTTGCATTTTTTTTTTAAGCACACGTTGACTGACTCCACAAATATCTTTAAATAAGCCATGAGGACATTGCTCTCCCTTTTACTTACTTCTCATTTCTATTCCTTCTCCAAATCACACAGATATACAATAGAATATAAACAATTCTTGTATTTTAAAAGA
>NW_011889212.1:453184-460520 GCF_000151845.1 Pteropus vampyrus | reverse complement strand
GAAATGATGGGAACTACAAGTAAAGTAGAATGAAGAAATAGAGGGGTGTAATGGAACCTGGGAGAAATTGAGATAGAGTGATGAAAGACATGAAGGAATGGAAGAAAGAAAGAGAAAAGGAAATAGGATTCAGAACTCTCTTTCTGGAGCAGAGATTGTTCAGCAATCACTCAACATTATTAATTTAAGCTCTATTATTTCAGAGCTTTAGTAGCTTTCATTGAGGGGAGAAAAACAGGCATGACCATACTTTTAAGAAACTCACACTTCAGGCAGATAAAGGAGATGACACTTGCATATACAAAATACCAATATCAACCATGCCTCATTATTAAGAGTATAAATTAATAGTTGAGAGATGGTCATGGGGAAAGGGTGTATGGCATAGACAATATAGTCAGCAGTAATGTAATGGCTATGTGTGATAGATGGGTGATAGCCAGATGGGTGATAGAGTGATTGGGGGGATCATTTCATAAACTATAGAAATGTCTAACCAATGTACTATATACTTGAAAATAATAATAAAATAAAATGCTTAAAAACAGAGTCAAATGAAAAGCACACGTATGAAGTGGTGTAGAGATTTAGAAGCAGAGGGTAAGTTTCAGGTTAACATGGTTTGGAGTTATTAGGGCAGGTTCCAGATTGTGGCCAAAATAGATTTCAGTGTTGAGAAATAAACAGAAGGTGGGGATTGGTAAATGAAGAAGATAAGTCTGTGCATTTATTGATGGCAGAAAGCAGGGATGTTAATCTTGGGATCACCAAGTTAATGAGTTGAATGGATCTTATCCAAGTCATTTAATCTAGCCTTCTGTATATAAATTGAAAGATATTACCTTCTACTTGGCCAGTCAGATGAAAAACTAAAGAGAGAAAGCAGTAGCCTATTCTGGTTAGTGGGCAGTGCAGAGAAAACCCTTGATGAACAGAGGCACTGAACTTTGTCCTACAACTCGTTCCAGAGTGTATGAGCTCATTGGATCTGGAGAGAAGGCCCTCTGGTCCTTCTCCTGTCCATATGTCTACATTCTATAGGAAACAAGTTCTCCACCAGTAAAATGAGTCATTACCTCCTCTCCTCCTAACCCTTACATCATCCAGGATCATCTTTTTGTCCTTTATGAGACATAAGTCAAAGAATAGAAAATAATGATTGTCGGCTTTATAATCATCTTATCTCTCTATTACTCTTCCATTCCAAAACTTTTTTCCACATGCACCAACACACAGAGACACACACAATGCAAACATGTCATATGTGGACATTTGCATTTTTTTTTAAGCACACGTTGACTGACTCCACAAATATCTTTAAATAAGCCATGAAGACATTGCTCTCCCTTTTACTTACTTCTCATTTCTATTCCTTCTCCAAATCACACAGATATACAATAGAATATAAACAATTCTTGTATTTTAAAAGACGGAAATCATACTGTCCAACTGTTCAACTTTTCTCATAAGCCTGGCTTTTCTAATGGTCTATGGTTTAATGAGAAATAATGGACTTTGAAGTCTGGTTTTGAATTTTGAATCGGCATTTATTTTACCTTTGATATACTATTTTACCTTGTCAGGTCCATTTCCTTTCTTTTAAATAGGAGAAAACATCTTATCAATTTTTCCCGGGGTTATATAAAATTATATATAAGATGTCTACTAAATGTTAATATATATAAAAGATCTTAATTCTTTTCCTGCTTCTTCTCCCAATCAATGAGAGGACAATTACACTCTTTATGTTCCCAGTATGTGGGGAAATGATTTCCCTCTGGCTTATCCTTCCCTCAGTACTTCCAGGCTAAATCTATATTTCTCTCATCTAGTCTTTATTTACCTTGTGACCATCCATCAATAAGTCTAATGTAAATTAAATTTTTGACCTTTTATCATGTACTAATGACTGTGCTTGTCTCTGGAGAAAATATAAAGTCGAAGGCATATGTTTTATATTCCCGGAGAGCCAGCATCCTAGAGAGAGAAAGAAATGTGATCAAGCAGTGGGATTTTAGTGTCATAAAAAGCATATATAAAGTACTATTGGAGGAAAGTCAATTGAGGATTTCACATTGTGGAAAGAGTTCTAAACAGTTATCACAGAGAAGATTTGCTGTTAATATCTGTGTTTTCAGGCTGAGAACAAGAATGAAGCAAATCTTAAGATATTACAAAGACTTCTGTTTTCTTGTCTGGCTAGTCTTCTCTGTTTCCCCATGTAGTAATCGACCTCCATTAATATTTTGCCTTGGTTTTCATATTATTCTTTCTACTAGATTGAGAGAATTTTGAATGCAAATACTGTCTTTTACTTATTTCTGTCTCTCTGACCATCAGCACAGTAACTGGCATTAAAATAGTGATTTAGAGTCCGAGTGGTAGATTTTATTCAGCATGTTTAATCCATATCTCATTTGGCATTAGTTTTCCTGATTCTTGGTGTTCTTTCTCAACTATATGTAATATAATTATACTAAATATTATAGCAGAAAAAGCAATTAGTCTTTTTTTTTCTTCCCTTTGGAGTAACAGTGACTATTTCTATCGCCATCTTCAATAGACTGGAGAAGAGGGGAGAAAATTATTAACAACCCCTCAAATTTCTCCTTATATAACTGGCAGTCTGGTGCTAGAAAATTCTATTATATATATATTCAGATATAAATTTCTCGTACCTACTCAAACACAAAGGCAGAAAACCTAAGACTACTGAAAAATAAGAACACTTATGGCTGGCCACATCTGCACAACTGGGCTAGGTATATCATTCCTTGTTAGCTCTCTGTCAAAGACTAAATATCCTCAGTAAAAAATTAAAAGTCAGTAATGATAACACCAGCACTCTGTAAACAAATCTTGAAAAAAATCACAATGTTCATTTTAAATATAGATTATAGATTCTGCCTCTTCTTTGGCACTATCTTTTTTTTTTTTTTTTTCAGCTATCATTCTGTGAACTTTCTCACACAGTGAACTACTTAATATTCCATTTTGTAATGTCACCTTAGCCTGCTAATCCCTGAGTGATTCCCTTTAGTTATCAGTCCCTCCCTCTATCCCATTCATGCTTTTTACAAAATCATTCATCACATGTTGCTAAGTGCCTCCCAGGCCTTTCATATGAATGTTTTGTTTAGGCTTACCTACTATGCATAGACTAGGCCTAAGTCATGTATTCCAAATACTATTTGGAATTTTTCACTGGATTAATTAGGACAGTCAACTCATAGTGGTTTTTTTCAAAGTTATACGATAGCTATTCATGGGAAGAAACAAGTATCTTAAGGTGTAAGATGAAGAAAAGGAGAGCAAGACCCTATTATTTCAGTAGACCTGGAAAAGTGCAGAGAGAAACAGAATTAGAGTACAAGATGAATCTAAGTCCCATACATATGTGGAGTGGATAAGGGAGAAATTAGGGAAATGATTTTATTATAAGAGAAAGAATAAAGAAGCCCTGATACAAAAGGAGATTTCTAATAGAGACTACTAGGAGAGGGTGGTTGATGATTCAGGTACAAGGATATCTCTGGATACAATATTCCAGACCAGCTTCTAGCAAGGACATCACAGATATTTCTGTCACAGGTGTCCAGTAGCTCTTATATGCTTCTCCGTTATTTCTGGAGAAAGTTATATAATTTGGAGACTTAATACAAAGACCCATTGGTTGTTATTGTGGTAACTGTTGTTGTTTTGTTGTTGTGTGTGCATGTGTGTGACATAAGTCTATGAGCATTTCATACTTCAGGTGAGGGCTAGTCTGGGCAGCAGGATGGGGATGAGCCTAGAGAAGTTGATGGCTACAACTAGGAGAGAGTAAAGGAAAAAAAAATGAGGCCAGGTTCTGACAAGAAAAATTCAAGATACTGTGAAATGATGTGATAGGTACCATAATTAGATTGGGGGTTTTGAATACAGAAGAACTATTGTGTAATTTGAGAAGAGTTTATCAAAGATTCAGGGCTTGACAGAAAGGATCAATATGACAAACACTTCAATTTTTTTCTCTCTTTTCAGAGTGTGTCCTCAACCCACCATGGTAATTTTCAATAACACTACATCCTCCTCCTCACACTTCCTCCTCACTGCGTTCCCTGGGCTAGAACTGGTTCATGTGTGGATCTCTATCCCTGTCTGCTGTCTCTATATCATTGCCCTCCTGGGAAACAGCATGATCCTGTTTGTCATCATTGTTGAGCAGAGTCTCCACAAGCCCATGTACTATTTCCTCTCCATGTTGTCAGCTGCTGCTCTATGTCTAACCATCTCAACTCTCCCCACCGTGCTTGGAGTTCTCTGGTTTCATGTCTGGGAGATCAGCTTTAATGCTTGCCTCATTCAAATGATGTTTGTACATACCTTCTCTTTCTTTGAGTCCTCAGTGCTGGTAGCCATGGCCTTCATGGCTATCTGTAACCCACTGAAGTATGCCACCATCCTCACAGACATGACGATCATGGTCATTGGACTGATCATCTGCATACGACAAGTAATTTTCATCTTTACAATGTCTCTATTCTTGAAGAGTCTATCTTTTCACGGGGGCCAGGAGCTTTCCCACCCATTTTGCTACCACCCAGATGTGATCAAATACTCATATTCCAAAGCTTGGATCAGCAATTCTCTAGGCATGTTTCTTCAGCTCTACCTGAGTGACACTGACTTATCGTTTATTCTTTTCTCCTATGTCCTAATTCTCCGTACTGTCCTGAGCATTGCGGCCCCTAAGAAGCAGCAAAAGGCTCTCGGCACTTGTGTCTGTCATCTCTGTGCTGTCACTGTTTTCTACATGCCAATGATCAGCTTGTCCATTATACACTGTTTCCTCAGCTCAACCTCAAGTGTAGTCTGTAGCATTTTGGCAAATGTTTATTTGCTCTTACCACCTGTACTGAATCCTATCATCTACAGCTTGAAGACCAAGACCATCCGACAGGCTATGCTCCAGCTGCTCCAGTCTAAATGAGGAGTCTTAGAGGAGGGTGGGATTGAAGGGGAAAAATTGCCAGTACATAAATTACATTTAAGTAGGAAAGGGATTTGGGTCTATCTCATTATTAGGCATTTTGAAACTTAGGCAGTTTCAATTAAATTATAGGTGCAGAAAGAAGAAAATAATTTCCCCTAAGCTTATCAAAAGTTAAAATAATCTTAGCTTTATAGCAACATTCTGTGATTATACCTGCAGGAAATTTCCAAATATTGAGCATAACCCACATCAGTGTCCCAGGAACACATTCCATACCCAATAGAAGTGTTTTATGGATAACCTGTAACTGTTGCCCCTCAATTAAGAGTGAACAATGAAGAATTTAAAATTCAAATAAACATTTCTATATTGTAAGGCAATTTAGATACAAGTGACATTTATTAAGAAACTAACTAATGCAAGAAACTTTACCAGATAAATCACATATGTTGTATATATTCTGTCATTTAACAAGTACAAAATAAAATAGTTATTCCTATCTCCATTTATTTTTGAACAGTACAAATAAAATTAAGAAGGTAAGACTTAGATTAAAAACAACCATAGAAATTTATTGTAGAATATAAGAAGGTATAAGTTGAGAGCTATAGTATGATCTAATATAGTTCATATTTTGTAAAATGTCATTTTTCCTTGAATATATTTCACTATAGTTCTTGATAAAATCCTCGGACTATTTGTTAAAAACAAAAAACAAAAAACACTGCAATGCAAAACCAAATTAATTTTGTATATATTCCTCAAACATTTAAAATAATTACCGGATTCTTGTGCACATTAAAAACACAATGAGATAATTTTATTCTCAATTTGGTTATCTGCTTAAAAACACAATTCTTAGACCAAAAAAAAAAAAAAAATGATAACACTTTTATTTTTGCATTTAGCTGAACAGAATCATTTATTTCTGTGGTCAAATTTCTCAGGAGGCAATAGAAATTTTTCCTTGAGCTGGTAAGTAGAAAAGTTACAAATGTGTACATAGAAATATGTAATTGAAAACTCTAGGAAATTCTTGCACACTGGGTTCAGTTCCTAGAAGCACCTCTAGAGAGCCCCACCTCCTTACAGATGCACTTCCTGAACCTCTATATTTTCTTTAATTCCTTTTTTTTTCTTAGTAAAAGTGAAACTTTCACAGTTCCAATTGCTATTTGTTATACTCCACTGAGTTCAATATGGAAAATCACACATTACCTTATTTTTGTCTCCATTGCCTGGATGTTCTAGTACAGTTCTGGTTCTGATTCCACCATCCCTCTTCAGTGTCTGCCCTGCTTCAGGACTGCAATTTTTTTCTATTAGCCCTTGTTTCTTGGGTTGTTCATTTTCTACCTAGCTGTTAGGTTCCTTGACCTTTTGGTGTAGTACTTGTCATTGGAGAATTGCACAGTGACCTTAATGTTTTTTCATAAAAAATCTTTTGATAACCTTTAATAATATTTGTTGAGGAAGAGGCAACCTCACTATAGGGTTGATAAGATGTTGAGAGAATGCTCTTAACTTGTGTTTCACACATAGAGTTATAAAACTTTAGTTCCACTCAGGATAATTCATGTCTGAGCGCAGTGGACCAAGCAGATATGCTGATCTGAGCCTCCTGTCTCTGCCCCCTACATGAACTTCCTACTCCGGGCATACAGGGATTACCACTCCCAAACTGGTTTGTTTGCTTCAATTTTCTGTTCAAACTCAAGCACCGACAACTTCGTGACTGCTCAAACCTCAATCCCCTTTTCTCTAAATATTAACAGTTAAGATTATTTGTATAATTTCCCTTTTATACAGCATATTCAGGTACTTTTGATATCTCTTTGGTGTGCCCCACGCATAATGTGGCAAAAGCCAACATTTTAAGTGGAGAATAACCAGTGTGGGGTCATCCAGAAAATAGTGCATTTGGAAATAAAATTCATTGTTTTTAGACTTCAAGGACAGCACTGTAGTCAGAATGTCTCTTGGCCTTATGCACTTTGTGCGAAGTCTTTGTATTCCGTTATACCACAATTCAGGATTTCAAATTTCAATTTTCCATTCTTGTGTTAGTGCCAAAGAAATGTCTCTGGTTCCATCTTCTTCAATTGGATAAAATGCAATTATGCAAAAGTTCAAGAGTCCTAAGATGCATCTAATTTCTAGATATCTTGTTCTAGAACAAGAATTAAGAATAGAAGCCTTTTTCTTAGATAGTCTGCTAGTAATCCCAGAATAAAAGAACCAGAAGGAAAGAGACAAAAGAATTTGTGAATTTAGATAAAAATTTTAGATATGTGATTTAGCTAAGAATCACATGGGAATGGGGTGTAAAGGACTACCACAGGATTGAGCATGTTAGAAGTG
>NW_011889212.1:451066-452559 GCF_000151845.1 Pteropus vampyrus | reverse complement strand
CTGTTCAAACTCAAGCACCGACAACTTCGTGACTGCTCAAACCTCAATCCCCTTTTCTCTAAATATTAACAGTTAAGATTATTTGTATGATTTCCCTTTTATACAGCATATTCAGGTACTTTTGATATCTCTTTGGTGTGCCCCACGCATAATGTGGCAAAAGCCAACATTTTAAGTGGAGAATAACCAGTGTGAGGTCATCCAGAAAATAGTGCATTTGGAAATAAAATTCATTGTTTTTAGACTTCAAGGACAACACTGTAGTCAGAATGTCTCTTGGCCTTATGCACTTTGTGCGAAGTCTTCGTATTCCGTTATACCACAATTCGGGATTTCAAATTTCAATTTTCCATTCTTGTGTTAGTGCCAAAGAAATGTCTCTTTGGTTCCATCTTCTTCAATTGGATAAAATGCAATTATGCAAAAGTTCAAGAGTCCCAAGATGCATCTAATTTCTAGATATCTTGTTCTAGAACAAGAATTAAGAATAGAAGCCTTTTTCTTAGATAGTCTGCTAGTAATCCCAGAATAGAAGAACCAGAAGGAAAGAGACAAAAGAATTTGAGAATTTAGATAAAAATTTTAGATATGTGATTTAGCTAAGAATCACATGGGAATGGGGTGTAAAGGACTACCACAGGATTGAGCATGTTAGAAGTGCTAGATGAGGTGACATGAAACTCTCTGGGGGTTTTTGGGAATGATATAAAATACCAAACAGTTGTTCTCAATATTCATGTTTTTTAGGCCAGGTATTACTGTGCCTAGAGAAGAAAGAGGCTTTTACAGTAGCAAAGAAAGGCCAGTGGAGATGAACTAAGAAACAGGAACGAAAAGATAATTTTTCTTAGAACAGGTGTCTCCAACTCCTGGGGCCATGGATAGCAGTCTGTGGCCTGTTAGGAACCAGGCTGCACAGCAGGAGGTGAGCGGCGGGCAAGGCAAGTCAGTGAAGCTTCATCTGCTTTTGCATCTGCTCCCAGTGCTAGCATCACTGCCTCAGCTTCACCTTAGATCATAAGGCATTAGATTCTCATAAGAGCAATGATCTCTGGTGCCAAAAAGTTTGGGGACTGTTGGCTAAGAGGGCTTCATAGTATATCAGAGATTCTGACCCTGAAATCAACCTGTGACAGAGGAGACAGCCCATATCACACCCTAATCTAATCAGCCAAACTTTTCCTCATTAATTCTTATTAATATCAATTTAATTGCTTCTTTGGAAGACTTTTCTAAAAGTTTTTTTTTTGTTTTTGCTTTTGTTTTTTTAGATCCACAACTCTATTTATAATTCATAAATTTAAAAACATCTGGAAAAGCCTTTAATGTTTTTTTTATAAGTTTGGTTCCAAAACTTGTTCTTCACATCATAGCAAAAGATAACATGAACTGATGTGAATATATTTACCATCATTATTTATTCCACGTTGGCTGAATACTCACACATTTCACTTCAGAAATATAGCTGTGCTGAATACAGGGTAATGCTTCAA
>NW_011889212.1:437248-449271 GCF_000151845.1 Pteropus vampyrus | reverse complement strand
TTTTGATTCTCCACTAAACTAGGCAAGTTACTATTTTTTTATTTGTGCTTTCCTATATGTGTGTTTAAACTTATGATACTTTATTCGGCTAATTTAATTATTTATTTACATGTTCTCATCACCAGATTGTAAGCTCCTTGATAGTAGGACTGTTTTATGTTTCTTTACTCCTTAACATCAGTGCTTAGTAATGCTTAAGTAAATACCACTTAGTGCTTGGTTGATGCTGTGTTGCTTAGGTGATTAATATTTGATATTATTTGTATATCATGGTTAATGTTACCATTTCCTATTATTTAACATTTCGGTAGTTTACAGCAGGAGTTCCCAACCCCCCAAGGCCTTGGACCTACCAGTCATTGGCCTGTTAGGAACCAGGCCACACATCAGGAGGGGTGGGAGAATGACCTAAGCTTTATCTGTATTTGTAGTCACTCCCCAGTGCTAGCATCACAGCCTCAGCTCTACCTCAAATCATCAGGCATTAGATTCTAATAGGAGCATTGGTCACTGGTGTCAAAAAGGTTGGAAATTGCTGGTTTACAGTATTTTTATCATATAAAATAAACCTTGATATATAGTCTTATAAATATATATTTGATCATACCTCTGATTATGTTCTTAGATTCCTAGAATGTGCATTATTAAATTTCGAAGGAGGCGTATATTGGATGAGGTTGTAGGCCTGAAAATATACTGTCTGAGTTTAAATTCAAGCTCCAACTACTTTATATTTCTATGTCTTTAGAAATGTTTTTTAACTTTTCAAAGTTTAAATTTCTTAATCCACAAAATAGGGAGAAATAATGAGATCCACCTTCCCAAATTTTTGCAAAAGTTAATGGAGTTAATACAGGCAAGTTTATATAGCCTAATGTCTGGTACTTGATAAGCATTAAATATATATATGTTATTATCTTCTAAATTACACTATTTAAATGTTACTCATATGCCTAATTAATTGCTTTTCAATTAAAACATGTAACACTTTTCCATTTTGTTATTTCCTTAGAAAATTGTTTCAATCCAGAGATTACTTACTTTATTTACTTATGTTTAAGTGAATTTTTAAATTATCTTTGTATTTAATTCTTAATTTATTTTAGTTTATTTTCATGTGTGATAAAAGATCATACAGATATGGTTTTATGAAGACTGTGTTTTTCCTATCACTATTATTTGAATAATCAATCTATTTTCAATAATGTTCTGATATTCTTTAATTATATATTATTTTCATATCATGTATGATATACTACAGTGTGTTTATTCTATTTCTTTGTTCTCATTGATTTGCTGAGCTAACTACACTGAATTATATAGTTTAATAAATGTCACTATCATATAAAACTTTATTACAATTTCTATTTATTTTTATCTTACATTCTTCAGTTTACTCTTGGAAATCTATTTTTAGAATTTTTTTGGTAAATTCTCAATGAAATATTATTGGAAGTTTGATTGGAAATGCATTAAACCTGTATTATAATGAGGAAAACAGACAAATTTTAGCCTACTTACTCTTCTGATCCAGAAACATTTTATTCACAATCTTTGACTTGGGCCATTTCAGGCTTATAAAGATTTGAATTTCTGAGTTGAAGACAAATTCTAAAAGGAGGATAAGTACTCTTCCATGTTTCTTTCATAACAATCTCCTTGCTTTTCCTTGTGCTTAAACAAGACATGAACTGTTTTTCAGAATAGCTTCTTTGGCTTAAAATTTACAGCTACCCTTTACTAATTTTGCCAATAGATTTTCTATCATTCCAGATGTTCTGTGTGCTTGTAATTTATCATCATATTCTGACTTCTCAAACGCATGACATTTACTTCCATGTGTATTTATCCTGGTACTGTAAATAATGTAACTAAAATTGTATGTTAGTGTACTAATTTGTGATTTTAATAATATTGTAAACTATCCTATACACACCTGTCAATGCCCATGTCAGTCCCAAGTTCACAAACCTCAGTGCCCAGCACATACGCTCTATTGGTTATGAGAATGATTAATAAACATAAGAATAAATCATCCATAATCCTTAGAAAGAAATTATTTTATTCTCTGATCCTGGCTGACCCTGCCTCACTTTTCCCCATACCTTTATTTTAGACCTAATTTCCCAAAAACCTTCTCACGAATTTGCCGTGTCTTCACACAGTATACAATGGGATTCATCAAAGGTGGCACTATCAAGAAAATGTCAGCACAGATGATTACAGCACTTGGGGAATTGTAATTGCCAAAGCGGTGCATTAAGGCTAAAGCAGCGATGGGTATATAGAAGATGAGCACAGCACAGATGTGGGAGACACAGGTGTTGAGGGCCTTGAGCCGTTCCTTATGAGATCCAATTTCCATCACAGTCTTCAGAATGAACACATAGGACACAGCAATGAACACACTGTCTGACATCATACAGAGAGCAACAAAGAAACCATAGAAAAAGTCAGCTGTGTTCTCAGAACAGGCCAGGTTCATGACATCCTGATGCAGACAATAGGAGTGAGAAAGTAGGCTTTTCTTACAATATATTAATGTTTTGAGAGTGAAAGGAAATGGGAGCATTAAGAGCATGCTTTTAATGGAAAACACCAGGCACATCTTAGCAACTCTGGCATTGGTGAGAATAGAGTTGTATCTCAGAGGGCTGCGTATGGCCAAAAAGCGGTCAAAAGACATGATCAGGAGCACAGAGGACTCCATATCTGTGAATCCGTGGATAAAGAATTCTTGAGCAAAGCAAGCGTTTGGGGAAATTCCGGTATTATTGAAAACAAAGACGCTCAGCACAGTGGGGAGGGATGAGAAGGACAGGCCCAGGTCAGAGATAGCCAACATGGAAAGGAAATAGTACATGGGTGCATGGAGTGAGGGTTCTGTCCTGATCACAAAGAGGATGGTGCAATTGCTGAAAATGGCCACCAAGTACATGAGGCAGATAAAAATAGAGATCCATTCATGAACATGCTCCAGTCCTGGGATTCCAATCAGGAAGAAGGTGGAGATCTCAATTTTAGAGGAATTGACAGTGTACATGATGAATCAGTTGAAAAGTATTCCCAGATCTGAAATGACACTTTCAACATAGGTCTATTATGCTTATCTCACTCCTTTCAGCACTTTTGTTTGAGACATAAGCAAAGAAAACACAATTTTGAGACTTCTCACATTAAGGAATAAAATAATGAGGTTTTTCTTCTAAACAGACAATTGCTAATAGAGTCAAATAAAGTTAATTGAAAAAGAGAACCAGAAATACAGGTATTATTTTGATCAATTACACTTCTCCATGAGGTCCTCAGAAAAAAATATCCATGTAAAAAGCAGTGACTTGCAAATAATTTTCTTTTGCTATTAGGCTTTGCCCCTCCCTACCCCCATGCCAATGAAAAAATACAATCAGGCAGAACTGCAGGGTAACTCTGTTTGCTTTGTCCAGAGTGAGCCTAGAATTAAAAAAAAAAAAAAAAAGAGGAAACTACAGGAATTAGATTTTAAGAGAACCAATAATAAAAGTTTTTTCCAATTTTTAGAGTTTTTTGCTCTAAACAATTTTCAGACCAGGCCTGGAACTTCTGAAGGTGATTTTACTCACAAGCTCGCCATAGGAAGCAGTATAAAGAAAGGACAGAAAATAGGTCATATGTACTTGTTAACTCTCTCTTATAATATAGTGAAAAATCCCATGTGTTTGTATGGAAGCAGATAGAATGACCTTAAAAATGACTAATCTACTTTGGGTGTTGAACACACAATACAATATACATATGACGAATTATTGAATAGTAGACTTGAAACATAATTTTATTAACCAATGTCGCCTTAATAAATTTAATTTAAAAAAATGACTAATCCACAGCAGTGATCTCTATCCTTGAGCATGGGATGAGAGGAGGGATTCTTGGGCTTTCTCTATAGTTCAGCATAGACTATCATAGATATAAAGTGGCTTAGTCAACTGGACTATACTATAGGCCAGACATAGTATGTTGGTGATGTGGGAGATTGGTATTATTTGAATCTACTATTTTTTTCTGACACTATGAGATAAATAGATGTTCTACAACTACAGAGTTTTGTTCACAGACAACTGAGTTAACTATGCACCTTTGAGAGTCTTCTCTTTATGGAAATAAGTCATCAAGGACAATGAGGTTCCAAGATAAACAAAGTATATCAGTTTCTACCTCTTGCCCAGAAAAAGTGAGGGTTTAATTGAGAGGCTCAGGCTTCATCAGAGGATTCTTGACAACAGAATTAGGAATTAGAAATGCAAGCTTTTCAACTAGTTCATCCTCATCTTCCAGAAAGGAACACTAATGACTTGTCATTAAGGACCAGCCCTTTTCTAGGAACCTGAGCTGCCTTTCTAAAAAGATATAGCTGTGGTTACATCAAGATCTGGGTACTGGCCACACTCTCACCTCTAAAATCTCTGGTGTGAAAATATGCAGAGGTCCTTTAAGACAGTGTTATTAGCTCTTTGGAAAAATTAGGTCAACTCAGGAGCAACTTGCTCCTTGAAGTCTTCCCTTCTTATCACTCCAAAAAGTCTACGTGCTTCTACCATAATTTGTATTCTAACTTTATTACAATACTACAATGGTCCTGCAACTTGCTGTTCACTTGTCTGCCTTCCACAGTGGCCAATGAATTCATTAAGATCACACTTTGTGTCTTAATGTTAATGTTCTTGATATTATCAGCACCAAGCACAGTTCCCAACAAATAGCACATATTCTATCACTATTAATTGAATCTGATTTCCATTCTGAGACCCAATTCCAACCTGTGCATGTGGAGGGCTTCCCACACAAAACCAAGCAATTGTCCCAAAATTATTCAACTCAATTCTGATGCTATCTACATTGAGATAGCATCATACCTCACAAGTTAAGCGTTCAGTCCTACAAGTCTGTCCTCTTCACCAGTTTCAGAAGTCAGTCACAAATCCAGGTTGTCAACTGTGCTTCTGACAAACTGGCTACAAACTAGAGGATTCCACAACCTTCTCCTTGGACTTCAGATGCCAGTTGTAAGTCCAGGTCGTTATCTATACTTATAACCAACTGGCTATAAATCAGAAGTTCCTATGCCTCCCTCCTTGGGTTTGATTAATTTGCTAGGGTGGCTCACAAAACTAAGGAAACCCATTTACTCACTAGATTATCAATTAATTATGAAAGGGTATAACTCAGGAACAGCCAGATAAAAGAGATGCAGAGTCAAGGTATGTGACAAGGGCCTGGAGCCTCCATGGTTCTCTGAATGCACCATTTTCCCCCAATTTCCATGTGCTTATCTCTATGCATTCACTAACCTGGAAACTCTCCAAACCCCATTCTTTTGGGTTTTTATAGAAGCTTCTTTAATAGGCATGATTGATTGAATAATTGGCCATTGGCAATAGATTCAACCTGCAGCACCTCCCCTTCCCAGAGGTCAGGAGGGTAAGACTGAAAGTTTCAACCCTCTAATGACATGCTTGGTTCTGGCAACCAGTCTCTAGTCTTAAGTGGGACCCAAAAGTCACCTCATTAACATGACACCTTTACTGATTTAATCACATAGGAAATTCCAAAGGAGTTTGGTGCCAGGAACTGGGATGAAGACCAAATATATATTTCTTATTATAAGTCACAATATCATAATAACAAATTCCTTTAACTCACAAAGCATTTAATATCCTCTAAATATCCTCTTAAAGTCAATCTTTATTCAGCATAGATATAACACTCTGACTTTGGGAACATAGAGTTCTGCTCATTTCTTGTCTCTCTTCTTAATTCTCCTGGTGTTTTTCTCAACTTCATTCTATATGCCATTTTCAAAGTCAGTGTTAATCCCCCAGCCCACTTACAAAATTTGTCTATGTAATATACAGATTATATAAACTTTTGTTTAAAAGTTTAATTATCAACATGAAGGTAGCAAAATCATAAATAGGAAAGTTTTTCTTATATATCTAATCTCTCACTCCTTTGGTATTTTCCTTCATGTTTATAATAAAATCTATAATTCTTAATATAGCTGATTAGGCCTAATAAAATAAGACCTCTAGAAACCTCTCTCATGTGCTACAACCACACTCCACTCCGTTTTGCTCAAATATCTCAACAGTCTTCCCATCTCAGGACTATTATAATTTATATTTCCTAGGCACTAACTACTCTTTCTCAAAATCACATCCCCAGAAAGGCCTTCTCTGAACACTCTAGCTGCCTCAGTCACACTCTATTCTTTTGCTCTTGTTTCTTTTAAATAGTTTTTTTTTTCTAGTCTTTACCATAAGAAGACAAATTCAATTACAGAACTAATTTTACTTTGTTTACCTCTGGCATAAAGTAAACCTTCAATAAATATTTATTTGATAAAATAGATAAATGAATAAATAATCTTTATTAAGACACTATTAGTATATTTATTGATTTAACAAAATATTTTCTGTATTTAAAAAATATATATCTAAAGGAGATGTGAGATCTATATCTATATCTATATCTATCTATATCTATATCTATATAATGGAATATTACACAACAATAAAAAAGAATGAAATCTTGCCACTTTTGACACCATGGAAGGATTTAGAGGGTATTATGCTAAGTGAAATAAGTCCGGGAAAGAAAGACAAAAGTACTCTATGGTTTCACTTATATGTGAAAACAAAACAAAACAAAAATAAACAAAAAAATAAAACAAAAACAGTCTCAAAGAAACAGAGGCCAAAGGGTTGATTATTAGAAGAGGGAAGGTAGGAAATGAGAGGAAAGGGGAAGGGGAATATAGACAATAATATTGTAATAAGTTTACATGGTGACAGATGTTTACTAGAATTAATGGAGTGACCACATTATAAGGTATAAAAATATCTAACCATTATAATGTATACCTGAAACTGATATAACCAATATAATATTGTATACCAACTATATTGAAATAAAAGAATTAAAAAAGAATAAAAATACAACTTATTAAAAGATATTGGGGTTAGCATTAGTTTAAAAGAATGTTCTTTATAAAATAGTGAAATAATTCAATTTGAGTGCAATAAATAAAATACATAAAATAAAAAAATACTCTTATCAGGATAGCTCATTAGCCTTTGTATATGTCATTTTGTAATTATTAAATATATAAAAAATAAGTCACTTTATAGATATATAGATAGATAGGACACTTTATTTTATCCCCAGATGCTAAGGTCTGGAGAAGAGAGAAAGAAAATTAGGATGAATTGAAAGACAAAATAAGGAAATGGGAGGGGTGGACATTAACTTTTATTGCATTATGTTAGATATTTTACATTTTTCATTTCATTTAATCCTCACATGGTATTATTATTCTTGATTTCTAAATTTGAGAACCGAAGCATAAATTAATTTTTTGAAAAAACATATTGTTATGAACAGATATGAGGTTTGAACTGATGTCATTTGATTTTAAGCTTTTTCAATTATACAATGCATGTTATCTTGCGTTAACTAATGTTTAAAAGTTGAATACATCACAAGGAAGTTGCATTTTAGTGGAGATATGTAAAAATTAGTGATGTAATAAGTAATATAAATGTCAAAGATGGCTGAAGCCTTGAACTTTATTACATGCCATTTCCAATGCCCTAATAGAATTACCTCCAGAGATAATTTAATCAACAGAAATCATTTCACTTTTATTTCTGGAAAAAAACTGCATCAGAGAAGAGATAAATGGCCAATAGAGACTGTTAGTATCAAATTCAGTGAGTAGCACCAATTATGAAACAGAGAAAGCAAAGATACATGATCAATACCTGCTCAGCCAGATCCAGAGATGAGGAAAGTAAGAGATGGCTCTTAATAAGCTAAGGGGGGTGGGGGAAGAGGAAATATTTTAAAAGATGGAAAAAGGAACATTGGGAATGATTACTATGTACTAGACATTATGTTAGACAATTTTTACATGTAGATCCACTTTCAAAATGTTTGCTCCACTTTTTATGTGAACTTGAAAATATTTATCTGTGAAGTCTCATAGCCTTGCTGATAAACAGGAGACAGCAAAATAGCAGAATTACTTTGAGGATAAGTGATAAAGTTGGTAAATCCTGGATCAATCTGAAACATTATAAACACCTTATTAGCAATAGTTATCATCAAAAAGGGCTCACTGCATTTGTTTCTCAAGAACAGTGCATTATGTAAAGTAATTATTCAAATATTTCTTGAGTAAATTGATTGTCTTGAAAGTCCTAAATTTTGTCACTAATATAAATTAAAATTCAGGAATACTCTCTTTTAGATAAATGATATCTTAAACTCTTTATATGCATTATTTTATTTAATTCTCAAAGCAACCCTATGATGCAAATACTATTATTACCTCTGTTTTATAAACTAGGAAAGAAAGAAACATCTAGTAAGATAGAAATGAAATTCAAATGTAGGTATGTCTTATTCTCCTGCTGTATGCCAAGCACTACCTTATACTGCTCCTTATATTACTTCCTTTCCAATTGCATATGACTCATTTGGCATAACTAGGTCGTTATTTGGTTTTTATTCCAAAGTTCTTCTAATCACTTGAGATCATAATGTCATATGACCTGTCCTTTCTTCCAAGACTAAAGCCTTCCCTGATTCTAGTCTAGAGGCTAAAGCTGTCATCCATGGCTTGACTTCTGAAACTAGAATGTCTGCCTTTCAATTCTTTGGCTAGGCAGATAAAATTTAGCCTTTGATCAGACTAGTTTTCCTATTTCTCAGTCCCTATCTCACACTGAGTTTTGACTTTAACATTTTTGTCTGTGCTTGAACAACTGCATGCTTTTTAAGATGAACCATAAGTAAGTGAACAGTGAAAATGGGAGGCCAGAAGGAGATTTAATGCATTTTTAATTCTCATAGCTTCTTCCTCAAATTTAAGTTCAATTCTCCTCTTGTCAGACAAACATAGCTCTAGGAAAAAAGTCCCAGTTCTTAGAGTACTCATGTCTCAGACATACTTCAGGAGACGAAGACATATTATAAGACAATATTATGTTAGGGCCCTACTGCACTTACCATTTTACCACAGAGAGAAATAGAAATGACTTTAAGCTAGAGGCTTCTCAGCTTCATGTACCACATGTGTTGCCCAAGACCTTTATTTATAGATCTCAGATTCCTTGAGCTGTCTTCTGAGTTTTGCACTCAGGGGACACCAATGCTTCTAGCTCTGCTACTCTCTGTAAACAAATGATTTCCCTGTGAAATTTCCTAGAAATATCAGGATGAGGGCCTGGTTCAGGACCATAGTTTAACTCATTGGTTCCCATGAGGCTATAAAAAGGTCAGACTGGGCAGTTCCACAGATTTTGGAGCCCAGAACATGTCAAAGAGAGCCTGCCCCAGAGATTAGGGAAAGCAGTTGAGGCTACCAAAATCATTTAATTCCAAATTAATTGACATTAGTTTAGGTTTTTCATATCTTTGTTTTTCCTTTTTTTCTTATAGTCAATAAAGGTGTTTGCCCATTCTTTATTATTAAAATATAATTTACATATAATAAGAAATCTGAAGTGACTAGCTTGATTGATTTTTGCCTACATATGCAACCAAATAACATTCAACCAGGAAATGCTAAAATCTCCAAATCTGATTATGAATTGTCTTTTTTCTTTTTAACTCTACTACTTTTTCTTTGTCTATTTTGAAGGTCTCCTACTATATGTTTAAGCATTAAGATTGTTATAAGTTCTTTTATCCTTGCAAAATGTCTCCTTTTTTCTTGGTTTAAATTCCATGTGCTCAGCTATAGTCACCGTACATATTGGTATGCACAACATTTCTTTTTTTCCTGTCTTTTTACTATTAACCTCTGTGTCTTTATATTTCTCATGCAACTTTTATAATCAGCATGCTTTTTAATTCAATGTGATTAGTGCTGTTTTATAATTGGAGTCTTTAGCTTAGTGTATTTAATGTAATTATTAATACATTTGTTTTATGTTCATCATTCTTTTGTTTCCTCATTGTCCCATCTGTTTTCTCTTTTCTGTTATAGTTGTACTCACTTCTTTTGACCGTTTACATCAAATCAATTTAAATATATTTTAATATTCTATTTCCACAATTGTTTTTTTGGCTATACATTTTTGTTTTTTGTTTGTAATTGCTCCTTGGATTATGGTATCTAACCTTAACTTTTCAGAGTCCACCATGAATTAATATTACACTGCCCCATAAATAAGGTAAGAAACTTTTAACAATGTAAGTCATTCATCTAATTTTTAACTTGTGTGCAATTATTTCTAAATACATATTTCTACCTATGTTATAAGTCTCTCAATACATTATAATTCTTTTATTTTAAAAAAGAAATGATCTTTTACCGAAATTAAGAAAAATATTTTGTTTAATCACAAATTCACCCCTTTTAGCATTCTTTATTCTTTTTTATTTATTCAGTTTTTCACCCTGTATTATTTTACTTTAGCCTAAAAACTTCCTTTAGCATTGGTTGTGTTCAAGTTTCATGGCTATGAATTTTCTAAGGTTCTATTTATCTGTAAATGTGTACATTTTGTCATTTTTTGAAAGATAATTTTGACAAATATTGAATTCTTAGTTGGCAAGTTTTTCTTTCAATACTTTCAAAATGTACTTTCTGTCTGTTTTTAATATGTCTCTTGTTTTCTTCAAGACTTGACTGTGATGAGTCTGGATTTGATTTTCTTTGTATTAACTCTGCTGTGGATTTGCTGCTGTGGTTCTCATCTCAAATACGAAAGTTCATTCCTCTCAAGGTTTCAGTTTATTAAGACTCTTGTACCTATTACACTTTTATTGCCTTATAGAAAATGATGACTTTTATTCTATCCAAGACTTTCTCATATTTATAGAAATTAATGTATTTCATATTTTCCCACATTCTAATTGGGAACAGAAGTCTTTGAATTATATTATTAAAAATAAGAAGAAAATGGATGTTTCTATTATTAACGTTATTTATCTGACTCAAAAATGTCCAAGGCTACGTTCTTTCTCTAACATTTAAAAGACATTTACTCACTTCTTCCATAAAGAAGAAACTCCAAAACCCATCTCTTCCAGAAGTTAATAGTTTGGACCTACTATTTAAGGTAGAGTTCGTTAGAGAATGGACTCTTAGATGAATATTTGCATGAAGGATGTCTTTTTTAGTCTTGCTCTTTCTGTGTGTGTATGTGTATAGACACATGTGACTTCCAAATAAGTAATTGGAAGTGATGATAAGTAGGGGCACTCTTACTTTCTACATCTTTGTTCCCAGATTCATGTATGCTAATTATTGAGATCACAGCTCCATATAATGATTGTTGATGTATTGTATATACTGTATCTGGAATTCATCATCCATTTTCACAGGGTTTCATCTATAAGGTGACAAGTCAACTGCACCTGCTCCATTTCTGTAGCAGCTTGGAAACTTTTGAATGGCACATTATGTGATAGGACCATGATCATGTGTCTACTGTTGTAATTATTTGCTCTAAAATGTAGCCCTTTGTGTGAAGTAATGTCACATGAGACCCTGTGCTAGTGGATCAAACATCTGTAAACCATAGAATACTAGAAAGGCAAATTCACACCTATTATATATATCAATTCCTATCAAACTGACTTGCTGCCACTTCTAGGGTGGAATCATTTTCCATCAAGTGACTTATTTCTATTCAAGACATGATGCTACATTAAGTGCTTAACATTGTTATCTATAGTAGCCAGGCTGTTGTTGAGTAGAAACTGTAGTTTGATCAGCCTGCTATCATAGTTACTGCATTTAGGAGCCCATTGTACCCAGCACTGGGATTGCTCATGGTAGAAACTACTTGATATAATTTGTCAGATCCACTTTGTTGTTTAAGTCATCTTTTATGAGTAATTAATCAGATGAGCACTGATCTGCAATCTTTAGAGATACACAACATTTTCATCATGATGAAATCTGCCCCTCCTTCACAGCTGCAGTTAATCACTGATTAACTTTCTATCATTATAGATTATATTTGTCACTT
>NW_011889212.1:434628-436238 GCF_000151845.1 Pteropus vampyrus | reverse complement strand
AAAAAATAAAATAAAAATAGTCATGAGGATGTAAAGTAAAGCATAGGGAATATAGTCAATAATATGGTAATAATTATGTATAATGACAAGTGGACATAGACCAGTCAGGGGGATCACTTCGTAAGTTATATAAATGTCTAATCACTACATTGTACACCTGAAACTAATATAAAATAATATTGAATGTCAAACAAAAAACATAGCTGTTGCTTTCACATCATAATGATATTTCTTAGAAAATGGATCAATTACTTTCTTCTTGGCTCAGTTTGTAAGGTACTTATTCTTGCTCATTTCCATGGCACTGCTGGAGAACCTATCACATTTTTATATTCGTCTATCAACGGCCTTGAGTCGTTTCAAGTTTTTGGCTATTATTTATTAATTTGCTATGAATGTTCATATATAAGTAATTGTTTACAGAGAAATTGTGTTTATTTCTTTTGAGTAAATATGTAGGAAGGTAAATTCTGTGTGACTTGGTAAGCTGATATTTGATTTACTTGATATATTTTGAAGCTATGGATTTAAGTTTATATAACATAATAAAAATAAATTATTATTTTAGTTTTTCTTTTAGTAGTATCTGTTGTCATTATTTGGCAGTTAATTTGTATCTTGTGTTAAATTTTCTTTGTATCATATTAGAATAATTTCTTTACTTTTATATTTGCCTAATAATCATTTTTTATACTCTATGTGTTTTTGTTTTAATGTGTCTTTTGAAAACGAAATAATATTATATATTTTTTAACTCTGTTTTTAGTCCAGTGCCTACCTCTGTGTCTTTTAATTGAGAAGTTTAATCCTTTTAAACTTACTATGGTTATTTCTTTCTTTAGAATTCTTTCTGCTGTTTTATTTTATACCTTCTATTTTGTGTATTGTGCTTTCTTTTATTTTCCTCTCTTTTCTTGTTTCAATTGAGTAGGTCAAATTATACTCAACTGTTTGTTTTTTATTCTTATGGACACTTAAATTCAGATCCAAATTCAAGTTTATTTTTCTTCATTGATTTGTTTTTACTATTTAAATTTTCTTTAACAAGTCCTATAAGATGCTGATCCAGAATTAGGTCACATCATTTTACTTCTTAGTGCTGTTGTTAGATTTATTTATTGTCACATATTTAGACCATAGCCATCTTTTGGCTTGGTTCAAGTGCAGGAAAAGAATCTGTTTATACTGATTCCAAGAAATCAAGACATGGAAGAGTTATGCAGTGAAAGAAAAGTAGCCAATAAATGATATGTTATCAAGCAACAACTGAGTTTTACTCCTTCTTGGTAACTTTTGGAGCCTGTTTAGAAGGAAACTGAGGTATTTATAACTTTACATGTGTGTGTATTAGTGGTTTAGAGCTCTTATAGGTGTATTTCTGTTCTCAAGAACTTTGGAATGCTGCGTATAGACAGAACCTAACCATGAAGGCCCTAACTTAAGAGATGCAGATATTGGCAGTTGGCAATGAGGCTGCCTTGTAATGAAAATGTTAAGTCACAAGAGGATAGGTTGGGCACCAAAAATATCCTCCAAATGGCCCATTCTAATTTTTAAGAAGTCAGTTTGGTTCAGATGCCTTTATTTCACATGGAAAATGTTTAATTTCA
>NW_011889212.1:430260-431638 GCF_000151845.1 Pteropus vampyrus | reverse complement strand
AGGCAGATTTAAAAATTTTACATTAGGAAGAGAAATTAAGTGATTTGAATGTTTTTACTTAGAATTTCTTTGACCAATCTGCTCAGAGATAAAGTATAAGATAATTTGATCAAGAGAGATAAGGTGAGCATGCACATGATGCTACCATATGGCTTCAATACTTTCTCTTGAAATAATAAAATAATAACCTGAAGTATGGCCCATCAATGTTTGAACTAGGAACTATCCATTTTATTATGCAGGAGTACAAACATGAAGACAATAAGGATACATAACTTCCAAGGTGTATCTAGCTCCACTTCTTCCAGTTCTTTTAGAAACCATTATATAATCAATATTAATATTTTATAGATGTTCGTGATTTATTGAGCCTGGATTGGTGTTTATACTCATGCAAAATGTGGATAATGAATACCTTTCTCAAAATTTTAAGACTAAAATTAGTCTCTAAATTTACAATTCTAGCATTTAATATTTATTTACACAGTGTACATATTTTCAAAGATCTCTGATTATTTTCTTAGACTATTATTTTTAAACTTTCAAGTCAGAGATCATGTTATGAAGCCAACAAGAGGACTACTGAAGATCACATGGAAAAGCAAAGGGAGAGATTCTGAGTGCTTTTCACTGACTCAATCAAAGTAACTCTGCTTGAATATGATTTTCATATTTGGATAAATATTTTAGAAAATTACCAGCTTAAGATAAAGGGCCATAAGTGAAATTTTCATGTTAGAGAACATGACCATGTTTAAGAACTTTTGATAAATGTTGAAAATTACATTTTAGTAATATTATACTAAATATTTTTCTAAGTATAGTATGTAAAGAACTCCTTATCTCCACAACACTGAGTTTTATCCAAAAATGTGACTGCTTTTTGTTTATGTGATTTCAGATCTGGCTAAAGAGCTCATATTCCCACTCATTATGTCTGCTTTCAATAAATCAGAAGTCCAGCTTTTTCTTCTGATTGGATTCCCAGGATTGGAGCATGCCCACATCTGGATCTCTATCCCCATTTGTCTCATGTACCTGGTTGCCATCATGGGTAATAGCACCATTCTCTTTATTATAAAGACAGAACCCTCACTTCATGAGCCCATGTATTATTTCCTTGCCATGTTGGCCATCTCTGACCTGGGCCTGTCCTTCTCCTCCCTTCCTACTATGCTGAGAATCTTCTTGTTCAATGCCATGGGAATTTCACCCAATGCCTGTTTTGCTCAAGAATTCTTCATCCACGGATTCACTGCCATGGAATCCTCAGTGCTTCTAGTTATGTCTTTGGATCGCTTTCTTGCCATTCACAATCCCCTCAGATATAGTTCTCTCCTCACTAGCAACAGAGTTGTTAAAATGGGATTGATTTTAG
>NW_011889212.1:427055-429053 GCF_000151845.1 Pteropus vampyrus | reverse complement strand
TAATAGCACCATTCTCTTTATTATAAAGACAGAACCCTCACTTCATGAGCCCATGTATTATTTCCTTGCCATGTTGGCCATCTCTGACCTGGGCCTGTCCTTCTCCTCCCTTCCTACTATGCTGAGAATCTTCTTGTTCAATGCCATGGGAATTTCACCCAATGCCTGTTTTGCTCAAGAATTCTTCATCCACGGATTCACTGCCATGGAATCCTCAGTGCTTCTAGTTATGTCTTTGGATCGCTTTCTTGCCATTCACAATCCCCTCAGATATAGTTCTCTCCTCACTAGCAACAGAGTTGTTAAAATGGGATTGATTTTAGCCATCAGGAGCATTTTTTTAGTACTTCCATTTCCTTTCACTCTAAGGAGATTAAAATATTGTAGGAAGAATCTCCTTTCTCACTCATACTGTCTTCATCAGGATACCATGAATCTGGCTTGCTCTGACAACAAGATCAATGTTATCTATGGCTTCTTTGTTGCTGTCTGTACTATGCTGGACTTGGTATTAATTATTCTGTCTTACATGCTGATCTTGAAGACTGTACTCAGCATTGCATCTCTGGCAGAGAGACTCAAGGCCCTCAATACCTGTGTCTCCCACATCTGTGCTGTGCTCATTTTCTATGTACCCATCAACACCCTGGCTGCCATACACCGCTTTGGCAAGCATAAAAGTCCTCTCGTTGTAATCCTTATTGCAGATATATTCTTGTTGTTGCCACCCCTAATGAACCCCATTGTGTATTGTGTAAAGACTCCACAAATCCGGAAGAAGGTGTTGGGGAAGTTTTTTAACAAATGTAGGAGATAAGAACTTGGATAGTGAGGTAATAAATTATCAGCCAGTAAGGATTTATTGGCACCTACTATGTGTTCAGTGCCACAGTGGTCACTATCTTGTGCAAGACTGAAGGAAAGAATGAAAAACTGTGCAGTACAGAATTTATAATAAAGTCAAGAATACAATATTGAATAGAAAGGATAAAATAATCTGGTGATATATGATATAGTTTATGGGGATTTAATTAACATTTTGAGTGGTTGAAACACAACACTATGTAATGGAGCAGTTGGAGTTGAGTCAGCCATCAGCACTTAAAGAAAGGATAAAATTTGGATGAATTGAGACTATTATTCAAATAGCATTTATTAAAGTTATACCATGTATACTCAGCTATGAAGGATGTTAGTCTGACTGGAATAGAGGGTATAATTTGGCATCTGGTGAGAGATAATTTTAAATAGTATGCATGAAGTAAATTTGGGAGTACCTATAAAAGGCTTGCAATTCAGGAGATACTATAGAGACAATTTAACCTCTACAACAAACACCTACCATGATAACTCAAATTTAAGGAATAGCATGTCTGAAAGCATGAGCATGATGGACTGAATTTGAGAGAGATGAAGAAGGGAGATCAACAGAAGACTGTCTCAATAATTCCACTCTCAAGTGATGATTCTGGGAATGGGCAGAGCGGGAGAATTAAATCATTTAGAGTTTTTTTTGTTGTTGTTGTTGTTGTTATAAAACAAACATAATTTATAAGTAATTCACAAATTTCACTAAGCAACTAATGTATGGATGTATGTGACTGAATATTCAAAGACAGACATCCTGAACAGAGTTTGAATTTGAAATAGGAGGCTAGCATGCTGTTATCTGTTATGACTACGAAAGTAACTTGTCCTTATTTGCAAGACGATGATACTTAGGTATAGACATGGAAGTAAATATATATTTTCAACTACATTCTATCATCAAATTGCAAAAATCCTCTGTTAGTAAGATATCTATAATATTCTTTTACATCCATTATTCCTACTGCAACTTAGTTCAGATTTAAAACTTTATCTTGATTACCTTATCATCCTGTACATTGAGATTAATTATTTTAAATATCTTTTTAAAAGGTAAATGGAACCACACTTACAATACTTCAATAGGTGTCCAATAAGTTACAAGATAATGGCAAGGCTATATGTGTGTGT
>NW_011889212.1:424624-425629 GCF_000151845.1 Pteropus vampyrus | reverse complement strand
TTATACTATGTCATTCACCTCAGGTTAGAGCACATGAATATTCCTTTAAGGCAGCTCCTTTCATGCTGCTGCAATTATGCCAGGAATAAAGCAAAGGCTGTAGTGTCTGTCAGAAGTTTGCTGTCTGCTTTGCTAAAGGTCAGGGAACTTATCTTTCCTATTACTTCTTCCTACCTAAATTTATTCTTACATCAGTGTTTACTATCTCACTTTATTTTTTATATCCAAATTGACACAAAGTCCTATAGAAGTTTTTCTCCCAACCATTTATCATTTTTCCTATTCTTTTATCTCTTCTACCAGAATCCTCATCTCAAATTATTATCCTCCCTTACAAGAACTTTTTTTATAGCCTCCAAAAAATGGTTTTTTATAACCAAAAATATTTGGTTCCTTGCTTCAATCTCATCCTTCAATTTAATCCCCACTGTGCAGCCCAGTTATCTGTAGTAAAAGTAAAGCAAGTTATATTATCCATGCACTTAAAACACTGTCATTTGCTCCTTTTATAATTGGGGTAAACAACAAAGTCCCTGGATTCTAAAAATTCTTAATGATTTGACTTCTGCCAGGGGTCTGAAAACACCTTGACTTCTTTCATTGAGGCAAGGAAAACTCAGGCTACAGTAAACAAACAATAGCCAGAGAACAAAGACTCTTACCTGAGGAAAGGAGCCATGGAACTCATTGGTTACAAGTCCCTGATTTACAGATAACAGTGACTTTCTTAAGGCCACACAACAACAGATAACTGAAATAGTCAAAATATGGAGCTCAGAAAGTTTCCATACCTTTATATATTTGACTCTTAATATCATCTTTTTAAAGAGGATATAATTATAAGCCCCAATAAAGTCTCAGACAAAAATCCAATGTGCAAAAAGAGAGAAATTGGAAGAAAGGAGAAGAACTTTCCCTGGGTCAGAAAAGTGTCAGACCTACGATTCTTTCCCAGGACTTCCCTGGGTCTGGTTCTGGGTATGGTAACTGGATGAATTGAAACCA
>NW_011889212.1:424184-424507 GCF_000151845.1 Pteropus vampyrus | reverse complement strand
TTGGGTTGAAGTGTCTAGTAGCTTTGTTTGAAGGTCTCTGCATTTGTTTTTCTCTCTGCCTAGAAGTTGTTGCCACGAAATCCATACTATCTGCATAGAAGAAAATAGACAGAGCCTATTCCTTATATAGAACAATACCTGACACATAGAAAGTATTATCTGTTATGAGAAGAAATAAATAAATAAAATAATGCATGTGGCTATTGCTGGTGTCTGTAAAATTATCCGTGGGTCTCCTTCCCCTCAAGGCTGTTTCAGGGCACCCTTTTTCATTTATTACACATTCTCCAGATATGTTTTATTCTGTGTTATTAGGCTTTATT
>NW_011889212.1:420983-423034 GCF_000151845.1 Pteropus vampyrus | reverse complement strand
GAAGGTCTCTGCATTTGTTTTTCTCTCTGCCTAGAAGTTGTTGCCACGAAATCCATACTATCTGCACAGAAGAAAATGGACAGAGCCTATTCCTTGTATAGAACAATACCTGACACATAGAAAGTATTATCTGTTATGAGAGGAAATAAATATATAAAATAATGCATGTGGCTATTGCTGGTGTCTGTAAAATTATCCATGGGTCTCCTTCCCCTCAAGGCTGTTTCAGGGCACCCTTTTTCATTTATTACACATTCTCCAGATATGTTTTATTCTGTGTTATTAGGCTTTATTTTTAAATGAAAGTAACTAAAATTTACTGTAAGCTGAAAAGCATGCTAAGAATTTTCTTTGAAACTTTCATATATATCATATATTTAAATTGTAGACAGAGTCTTGTGTAAGAGACATTGTTAGTTTCATTTTAATAGAAAATTGAGCTCACATAAGTAAAATAATTGTCCTAAATTATAGAGTTAGAATGTAGAACTTTCCAAACCTGGCTCCAAGTATAGTATACTTTCCAGTGTATCACAGTAATTCTTTAATTCATTATAAGATATGAGGACATGACCCCCACATAGAAACTAAAATTGCAAGCACACAGCATAGCTCTAGATTCCAGCTGTAGAGTTGTATATATGCTTTGGAATTTGTAGAGGCTTATATTTCCTCTGAAGTTTTGTGTGTACACAAACACACAAGGTATAAACCACCCATGACACTCACACACATATTCTATTTTATTTTATTTGCTGTGTTTAAGTAATCTTGGCTCTTCCACATGGTGACACCCAAGGTTCACATACATCCGTCATCACAGAAATCGCTTTCTTCTCATTATTGTGGAAACAGCTTCCTCCTGCCAGACAGAATGAGGCACTGGTGGCGGGTGGGAACATGGCTTCTCAAGAGTTAAATATCAGTGTGCTATATAACCTTGGTTGAGATCAACCTCAAGTAAGAATTGGCTCCATGTAAACCTCATAATAGAAGATTTTGTCTTTGGCCCTCTGCCACTCTTTTTCTTGATTCTGCACTAAAATTGTGCAAGTAAATGACATCCTCACACTTCCCTCTAGATATTCAAAGCTCTCCTTGGTAGCATCTTATCCAGGCCTGCTTTCCTCATAGTCAGTATTGCAAATACTATATCGACATGCATTACCCAAAAGATAATTTTTTTTTAATCTGGGGCAATGTGGAGGTACCATTGTAATGCAGAGATAAGAGTGTATAAGACATTATACACCCTTTTTGGTTTATTGTCTCATGACCTTTCTGATATGGTCAGTGCCTCAAACTACTTCCACTAAGTCCCGCACCGCCACCCCACATTCTCTACTCTTCCCTGATGTGCTGGGGGAACAACAAGAACAAAAATAACTCTAGATATTTCCCTGAATGTATTTCTTCTCTTTTACCTCTTTTTCAGTTTTGCACATGCTGCTCCTTCAGGGCGAATCATAATTTTCTTCTTTGACTGCCTAACTCCTATATGTCCCTTAAGGCTGGTTAAAGTAAGGAAAGGAAACCTTTCTTGACATTGTCTTCCCCCAGCTGGAGGAAAATGTGTCTTTTTCTTTTCTTTTTTCTATATCAACTTTTTACTTTGAGCCACACAATTAACGTATGACTGTATAACAACCAACCCCAAAATTTAGTGTCTTGAAAATCAAACATTTATTTAGATTACAAATCTGCAATTAGCACTAGGTTCAGAGTAAAGTTGATTGTCAGTTTCGCAGGATGCCAAGTAGAGAGGTGGGAAAGGTGAGGGTTGGAATAATTTGAAGGTTTGTTTCCTCACTATTGATTGATGATTCAGCTAAGGCTAAGACCTTGGCTGGGTCTAATGCCTGGAACACCTACATGTGGCCTCTCTATGTGGTCAGGAATTCCTTTCAGTATGGTGTCAGGGTTCAGAAAACAAACATTGAGTAAGATATATCTATATCTATATCATCTACATCTATATCTATATCATCTATATCTATATCTATATCTATATCTATATCTATCTATATCTATATCTATATCTATATCTATAT
>NW_011889212.1:419689-420933 GCF_000151845.1 Pteropus vampyrus | reverse complement strand
ATGACACTCACACACATATTCTATTTTATTTTATTTGCTGTGTTTAAGTAATCTTGGCTCTTCCACATGGTGACACCCAAGGTTCACATACATCGGTCATCGCAGAAATCGCTTTCTTCTCATTATTGTGGAAACAGCTTCCTCCTGTCAGACAGAATGAGGCACTGGTGGCGGGTGGGAACATGGCTTCTCAAGAGTTAAATATCAGTGTGCTATATAACCTTGGATGAGATCAACCTCAAGTAAGAACTGGCTCCATGTAAACCTCATAAAAGAAGATTTTGTCTTTGGCCCTCTGCCACTCTTTTTCTTGATTCTGCACTAAAATTGTGCAAGCAAATGACATCCTCACACTTCCCTCTGGATATTCAAAGTTCTCTTTGGTGGCATCTTATCCAGGCCTGCTTTCCTCACAGTCAGTTGCAAATACTATATCTGAGGCAATGTGGAGGCACCATTGTAATGCACAGATAAGAGTGTATAAGACATTATACATCCTTTTTGGTTTATTGCCTTTCTGATATGGTCAGTGCCTCAAACTACTTCCACTAAGTCCCGCACCACCACCCCACATTCTCTACTCTTCCCTGATGTGCTGGGGGAACAAGAACAACAAAAATAACTCCAGATATTTCCCTGAATGTATTTCTTCTCTTTTACCTCTTTTTCAGCTTTGCACTTGCTGCTCCTTCAGGGTGAATCATAATTTTCTTCTTTGACTGCCTAACTCCTATATGTCCCTTAAGGCTGGTTAAAGTGTCATCTCAAGGAAATCTTTCTTGACATTGTCTTCCCCCAGCTGGAGGAAAATGTGTCTTTTTCTTTTCTTTTTTCTATATCAACTTTTTACTTTGAGCCACGCAATTAACGTATGACTGTATAACAACCAACCCCAAAATTTAGTGTCTTGAAAATCAAACATTTATTTAGATTACAAATTTGCAATTAGCACTAGGTTCAGAGTAAAGTGGATTGTTTGTTTCGCAGGATGCCAACTAGAGAGGTGGGAAAGGTGAGGGTTGGAATAATTTGAAGGTTTGTTTCCTCACTGTTGATTGATGATTCAGCTAAGGCTAAGACCTTGGCTGGGTCTAATGCCTGGAACACCTACATGTGGCCTCTCCATGTGGTCCGGAATTCTTTTCAGTATGGTGTCAGGGTTCAGAAAACAAACATTGAGTAAGATAGATATCTATATCTATATCTATATCTATATCTATATCTATATCTATATCTATATCTAT
>NW_011889212.1:418707-419639 GCF_000151845.1 Pteropus vampyrus | reverse complement strand
ATTTTTGGAAAATACCATCTGCCACATCATAGTACACTGTATTTTCCCCCAACCAGAGTGAGAGTTCTATGAGAGCTGTGATTTCTGGTTCATTCCTCTACATATTTGTTGAGGAAACGATCTCCTCCATTTCACGCACATTAGCTATTATAAAGGATAGAAGAGTAAGGGTACATTAAAGGAAATAGCACCTTCAACACTAGACACAACTAGTAACAAAAGGCACGGATCACACGGTCTCGGATCTGTTTGGTCTTTATACTGTAGATAATGGGATTCATCAGGGGAGGAAATAGAAGATACACAAAACCCATGATTACTTGGACCAGATGAGGTGCTTCTTTCCCAAAACGGTGGATGACAGACAAGCCAATCATAGGAGTGTAGAAGAGAAGCACAGCACAGATGTGGGAAACACAGGTGTTAAGAGCTTTGAGTCTCTCAGCCCTGGATGCAATGGATAGCACGGTATGCAGGATCAGGGCATAAGAGAAGAGAATGAGCAGCGAGTCTATACCCACTGTGGAAACAATGACAAACATGCCATAAATACTGTTGGCTTTGATGTCTGCACAGGCCAGTTTCATCACTTCTTGGTGGAGACAATAAGAATGTGAGAGAACCTGGGAGCCACAATAGGGGAACCTTTTGAGCATAAAAGGTAATGGAAAAATGAGCACTACACTTCGAACCAGGGAAGCCAAGCCAATCCTGACAATGACTGTGTTGGTGAGAATGGAAGCATAGTGCAAGGGACGACAAATGGCCACAAAGCGGTCAAAGGCCATAGACAGTAGCACAGAGGACTCCAGGAAGGACAAGCAATGAATGAAAAAGAGCTGGGTGAAACAGGCATCATGACCAATATCTCGTGCCCCAATACAAAAGATGCCTACCACTGTAGGGAGTGTGCAAAGAGACAGACCCAGGTC
>NW_011889212.1:414463-417793 GCF_000151845.1 Pteropus vampyrus | reverse complement strand
GGAGAGACTGAAGCATCATCAACCATGGCCACAACCCCAATCATAAAGGAAAGTCCATGAGAGTCTACAGAACAAAAGGCAATGATGCTGGTAGGGCTCATTCTTCTACAGATGAAGAAAGGAAGGCTCAGGAGGGGATAGTCACTGGGTAGAGGCTATCTGTCAATTTAAGATTCCTGACTTCCAGAACAGTGATCGTCTCACTCCTTATTAATAATCCCACTAGAATGTGAGATGAAAGTGGGCAGGGTTTTGCTTTATTCACTTCTGTAAAAGTGCTTAGAATGTGCCCTGGTATACAGTATGTGCTTATCAATTTTTTTTATGTCTGATAATGAGTTAAATTTTATTTAGTTAGCTATTACTAAGTTGGTCCTTATTTTATCTCCTTAAAAGAACTCTGTGAATAAAGTTCTATTAATAGTATGACATTATAGATGAGGACACAGAGAATTAGAGAAAATTAGCATTTCTAAGATCAAAGATATAGTAAATGGCCCAAATGGGATTTGAACCGAGATCTGATTTTTCTCTAGATTCCAGACTCTAAACAACCATTATACTTTTTTCCCACATTAATGACAACTCATTGTCAACTAGCAGTATCTAGCATGAAATCAAGGGCTTAGTAGGGACAGGCAAACTATACAGTCATTAACAATATAACTAATAAAACCTAAGGCTGAAAATATTTCTGGCATGAAAATAAAGTAGGGTGATGAGAAAGAATTCTAATACTTGATGAACATCTACTATTTGTCAGACACTCTACCAGGAACATTGCAAAACAAAACAAAACAAAAACAAAACGGCGTGAGACCTTAGAAAAGACTTGCAGGTTAATATTATTACCTCAATTTGCAAATGAGAAGAGAGAAGCTTAGAGAATTGGATGATGTGTCTAAAGTCATACAGACAATCACTGGCAGAGCTGGAATTCAAATAAATCTCTGGAGCTCCTAGGCAAATTTTGAAAATTTGGAAACATTTAGGTTAGCAAATCCAAGCCGTGAACATGTGAGGAAGCTGTTGTCTCCTTTCTGAGCTTGTTCTAAAAATGGACCTGGGATTCCATAAAGTTAGCAAGATATGACTGCAGCAGTCACCACCTTGGGCAGGCACTCTCTACAGCCTTTCTTGTACTTGAAAGTCCCTTCTCTCCTCTTTCTTTGCAAAGCCCAGGCTTGGCCTTCTGGGACCTTTTCTTAGTTCTGTCACTCAGTATCTAACACCTGCCTACTATATTGACTCTTGATGCACTAAGGTTAGGTCTAGAGGCTCCAGGACTTACATCAGGGAAGAAGGAAGGCTAAAACTAGAAGCTCTGGCTCTGGGGGTTATGGAGAGACTAGAGGTTGGATGCTTAACTCTCTGATCTTTATGCAACTGCCTGAGGTTCCTATTGAGAACCATTTAAAGATCTTTAATCAATTCCCTACTCTGACTGTCTCCCTCAAGCTCATTATTTTAGACCCTGGGGATAGGGGAAAGAGAGTAGAAGAGAGTGGTCTTGTTAAATGTTTAGATATGGAGCCCAAAGGATGCCATGCGCTTGTAACACCTGCTGAATGATCCAGTAAAAGTCTTGAACAACCTCCACAACTTCAGGAAAGCAGAATGGGTGTTGTTGATGCTGTTTTATGTATGATATACTATAATTGTATAGTTTATGCATATTGGATGTGGCAGTGTGCATGTTGGGTATATATAATATGCAACTTCTAAAGGGGCTTTTTAATTAAGGTTTTTCATGTTACCAAAGAGGGAACAAGAAGTCAGGCCAAGTTCTTGGAAATACTGTGATAGTGTTGGTGCTTATTCTTCATGCCCTGGGTAACCCTACACGCTCCTGACCCCTGCCCACGTAACTCCTCTTCCTGTCTCTGATCTACTCCGAACTTTACTCTTTGTTTCTTGACATCAAGAGGCTAATTGGAGAAACTAATCTATTCTTGAGGGGAATATGAGCGCTTGCAAAGGATAGTTAAATCCAAAAAGAAGTTTTATTTGTTAATACAGGAATGTGAAGAGTAATCACCTATTTTTGAACTCTGAAACTTGATAAAGAAGACATTTTAGAAAGGAATGAAGGCCCATTTCAGTGTTTTTATTACCCAAGTAATTAGTATAAGGCTTATTGGATCTTCTTTGGGAATATAATGGTATAAATATTAAGGAATGTTCCAGATTCCCCAATCTAATCATGAGAGATTATTCCAATTCATTGACTTGAGTGGTCCCTTTGGAATATGGCGGGCTTCCTCTTGAGGCCACATTCCATTAATTTCTGGTTGCATGCATATACACATTTGCGTATTATGAAGCAGTATTTTTCAAATCATAGTCCCCAGATGATCAGGATCAGAACCACCTGGGATATTTGCCAATATGCAGATCTCTGGGCCTCATCTTTACAGACTCAGAAACTGACATATGTGACAACCACAAAGGCACAGGAATTTTCATATATCCTTGTTTTTATGATTTGTTTTCAACTCCAATTCCAGAATTTTTATTCCCTCTATAATTAAAAATGCATCTTCACTTTTAGCCTAGAAATCATTCCAAAATAGTTACCTCTTGTATCAAATTTCTAAGGCTGTAGTAACAAAATACCACAGACTGGGTGGCTTTAATAACAGAAATTTATTTTCTCACTGTTTTAGAGGCTAGCAAAGTCCAAGATCAAGGAGTCAGTAGGTTTGGTTTCTTGTGAGACCTCTCTCCTGGCTTATACATGGCTACCTTCTTGTTGTGCCTTTACATGGACTTTTTCTCTGTCCATGAGTGTCATTGGTGTCTCTTCCTCTTCTTATAAGGACACCAATCATATTGGATTAGGGCCCACCCTAAAAAAAAAACCTCATTTTAACGTAATCATCTTTTTAAAGACTTTATCTCCAAATACATTTTGAAATACTGGGCATTGGGACTTCAACCCTATTGAGGGAAGGGGGGCACAATTCAGCTTATAAAATCTGTTTATTTATACATCTTGTCACTCATTTTTTTATCTATTTAATAAATATTTTATAACATAAATAATACTTCCCCCATTCACAAGTGATATTTATTTATAGCCTCTGAGTCTAAGCACTGGAAAGAGAAAGATAGTATTAGATATGTTTTGTAAGAAAATAAATTTGAATCTCAGATATTATGGAATAAAATAAAGAGAGAGCTAGAGAGAGGGGGGTATGGGGGGAGACACTGGATTAATCTCTCAACATTGATTAGAAGAGGCAGAGAGTTTATCATATTACAGGGAAGATAATCCTGTTTTAAATCTTAGCTATGAAGTTTCTGTAAGAGAAAAACAGAATATGATAT
>NW_011889212.1:395182-414413 GCF_000151845.1 Pteropus vampyrus | reverse complement strand
AGAAGAGGCAGAGAGTTTATCATATTACAGGGAAGATAATCCTGTTTTAAATCTTAGCTATGAAGTTTCTGTAAGAGAAAAACAGAATATGATATGGAAAGAAATAATACAAAAGCTCACATATTTTAGTCCAGAAAAGAGTGGAGAAAAGAAACCAGGTTAAGAGAGAAGAAGCAGAGAAAGAAGGAAGTATCTTATATATAAAGATGATACCTTGAGGAGAGATGGAACTAGGAGAAACTGGATGACCTAAAGGAAATATTATTGGATTAGACTGAGAGAAACTGATGCTAAAATGATTTTTTTTAAAAAAAAATTCACTATTTTTTTAAAAATTCAGTTTTTTTATTGTTGTTATTGCAATTTTCCTGTTGTAATTGATTGGTAGAAGTTTATGAGGAGGACAGGTGATTTAGAAAGAAAATAAGTAACATTTTACTCCTGCACATCCTAGTTATGGTATGAGTAAGGTTGTCACCCATCTATATTTACCTAGTGACTACAATGTATAGTTCTCATGTTATTTTACCTCTTTTTGTCTCTTTGTTTCTATTACTGCAATAATACATGCCTCGGTAATACCAAATGTTAGTATATGTGGGGAAACTAGAGTTCAAAAAGTTTAAATAGCAGGTAGTCTAAATATTTGTTGAGAATTGATTATCAGGCACTGTGTTAGAGATTGACAGGAATTATTTAATCTTCACAACATCTATACTCATTTTATGATTGAGGAAACCAAAGAACAGGGAAGTAGGTAATTTTCCCAAGGTCGCACATGCATTATGTTGCATAGTTAATTCCCTTTTTGTTGATGATTGGGAGTCTGTTATTTTCCCACAGCATAGCTGAAAACAAAAACACCTATGAGCTTTGTGCCCCAAACTGCCTTCCTTCACCCTAACCTAACCCTGCCAAAAACATCTAAGTGATTTTACAAACTCAAACTTCTTAGTGATACGTTGGCGGATTTGCTTGGTCTTGATGCTGTAGACAATGGGGTTCATGAGAGGTGGTACCAACAGATACACATAAGACATGAGGAGGTGAACCATGTGGGGCAGATGTTCACCAAAGCGGTGCACAAGAGACAAGCCAATCATGGGGATGTAGAAGAGTAGCACTGCACACATATGGGAGACGCAGGTGTTGAGGGCTCGAAGTCGCTCCTGATGGGAAGCAATGCTTAGTACAGTGCGGAGGATGAGGGCATAGGAGAGGAAGATAATCAGTGAGTCTGCACCCACCGTGCAGGCCACAACAAAGAGCCCATAAACATGATTGACGATGATGCTAGAGCAAGCCAGCTTCATGATCTCTAGGTGCAGACAATAGGCATGGGCCAGCACATGGGAGCGGCAGTACTGGAAGCGCTTCAGGAGGAATGGCAGGGGGAGGATGCATAGGGCGCTTCTAAGCACTGAGATCAGCCCCATCTTGACAACACGTGCAGGTGTCAAGATTGTGGAGTAATGCAATGGGTTGCAGATGGCCACATAACGGTCAACGGACATGGACAATAGAACTGAAGACTCCACAAGAGACAAGGTATGGATGAAGAAGAGCTGAGTGAAGCAGGCAGGAATACCAATCTCTCTGGCATCAAACCAGAAGATGCCTAGCACAGTGGGCAGTGTAGAAAGGCAAAGGCCCAAGTCTGTGAGGGCCAGCATAGCCAAGAAATAGTACATGGGTTCATGGAGGGTGGCATCAGTACGAATCACATGGAGGATGGTCAGGTTTCCTACAATAACTGTCAAATAGATGGAACAGAAGGGAATAGAGATCCAGCCATGGAGATCTTCTAGACCTGGGAAGCCCGTCAGGAAGAAAGTGGCTTTTTGGAGGCTGCTATTATAAAAGATTGTCATGGCTTTATAATCTCGGATTCACCGACCTACAATATAGAATAGGGCTCTTGGAAAGTGATATGGCTGAGTTATCACTCACCTAAGTATCCTGGGTACAGAGAGTCAGGAAAGATCTGCAGATAAAATGGAAGGGCCTAGGAAGAAGACTTTCATAGGGGATTTCTCTATCTTGTGGATGCCATGTGATTTAGCCTTATGGTGGTATATCCACCAGTGTTGGACTTTCCGTAGTTCAATGAGGTCACCTCAGATGGCACTGTTTTCACGCATTTCTCTCTGGAAAAAAAAAAAAAGTGCAATTCAATCAGTAAAGCATTCAGAATCTGTATCATATACAAGGGGAATTGGTACTACACATCATTTTCATACGTGTGTACTACTATCAGGTACATATCGTATGCCTTCAAATGGTTTTATAATATAGCTGGGGACTGTGTTTCATTATACAATGCCTAGTCTGCAGAGAAATGCAGAGGAAGCACTGAGTAAGTGTTGGTTGAATTCCTTGAACTTATAACTTGTGATGAGAATGAGGCCCTTCCTGAATCTACATAAAAGATTCTGAGAAGGAAAATGATGGTATGCATATCTGAAGTCTGGACTTGAAATGTCTGAAAAGTGTCAAAGTCTTTAGAAAACAAGTAATTCTAGGAAAGGGTGTTTTAGGCTTGAATTCTAAGAGATATCAGGAGAGATATATGTTTCTAACATCAGGGCAGTTAAACTGGGGCTAGATGTATACATGGGGATGCAGAGGGGCTATGCACAAAATCTGAAACACAAATAAAAAGAAACCTGAAATGGCCAGGAAAAAGCCTCTAGTCTTTAGCTTATAATGAGGAAATTAAATCTTAAGGCTCTCAGAGTGAGCAAGGCCTCTGTGGCTGGATCAATATGACACACAGGTATAGGTCTGTCCTTATAATAACTGACCTGGCTCTCCTTTACTTCTGCCTTTGGAATGTTAATTCAATTACATCAATTGCAAGCCACACTATAATAGATTCATGTATATTAATATGGTATGACTAATATACTATCATATGTATAAAAAGCTTATAAGCTAATACTCCTTTAATATGTTATATTTTTGTTACTTTCCTAAGTCCCTGATATATATTATGCTATTCAACTCTCACAACACTGGTATAAGTTCTATTCTAAGGATCATATTACAGGTGAGAAAAGGGTGGCACAAAGAGGTAATGTAACCTGGGTATGATTACAGAGTGAGTAATATTGAGGATGGCATTTAAACCCTGACTATATACTCCAGAGTCTATATTATTGTTCCCACATCATATTTCCCCCACCCCCTACTACTACATAGCACTTTAGCTCTTACAAAAGTCAAGCAATGAAAAAAAAATAAATTAACTTAAAAAACTTCAAAACTGGAATGTTTGTACTTTGGCACATCTATGGATAGCCATTTCCATTATACACATAACATTAGATGGACCAAGATGGGTAACAATAGAGAAGAAATATGTTTCAGGGGATTGACTTTAGTTTGGAACATTCTGAACGTAAGCTTAAAAAAGAATTCTTGGAGAGAGTGTCTAGAGGCTGTTATATGTAGTGATCTTTGGTTTGAGTGATGGCTTGAGCAGATGCAGTGTAGAAAAGAAAGACAAGGGCTCAGTTCTTAATACTGGAAACTATTTTAAGTGAAAGTTAGACATAAAAATAAAACTAGAAAAGAGACAGAGAATGAAGAATCAGAGAAACAAGATGAAACTAGTAGTGATATCACTAAAGTCAAGTCACCACTGTTAATTACAAAAAAGAGATGACATAGGATGAGGGTTTTTAAAAAGCCACTGCACTTATGATGGTGAGGTCATTGTTAATTTTTTAGAGACTATTTCAATAGATTTGGGAAAGATATAAGGGCTTAAATTATCAGTGGGTGGGGAAGAATAAGGAAAAAGTGTATGTTATTTGTATTTTCCTTCTAAGAGAAAATCTGTAAGATGCATTAAAATATCAGGGTATTTTAAGGAAGTAAGATGGAAAGTTGAGGCTACTCTTTCAAAAGGCTTCCTTTTTTTATTATTAAGATAGAGGGTTATTGAAAGGCCGATGATAAAAAAAAGATGTGAAATCCATACTCACCTTTTGCCATTTACACTTCAAGTCAAAACAAGTAATAATAATAATATAATAATTGATATAGTAATAAAATCCCTCAAAGGAGAAGCAAGGAAAGGACATAAAGAGGGACAGCTAGGAAAGAGGAAAACTGAAGGAGAGAAGTAGAGACTTGGTAAGAAGGTAGGCTGTCAAGGAAAAAGGGAATATTTCAGGATTTGGAGAGCATGCTGTGGTTAGCACAGGCAACAATGCAATCTTGTTCTGATAATTGAGAGAGGAAATGGCAACGGATTGTTTAAAAGGAATGATAATAAAGAAGTAAAAATTTTCCATCAATTAAGGGGAAATGCAAACAAGAGTTTGAATATATGTGTATCTTTTAGTCAGTTGACTCACAAGGAAGCTGATTTCTATCTCTCATACTAGCCATTTCTGAGTTTGTAAAATAGAAAAAACATTTTGAGGTCATCTATTTCACTCCTATATCTCCAAACAATGAAGGATCATTCTGCCTGCTTAGTGAGAAGTTTATCCATAGTATTCCATCTCAGTTATTATCTCTTTTCCAAATATATTCCTTGCATTTATATTTTGAGTATGAGTAAAAGGCAAGTGCACCAGGTATGGGGAGGCAAAAAAACAAAAAACAAAAACCAAAAAACTCAAAACAAGTCATAACTAGCACCACAGAGATGGAATTTGTCACCAGAGCCTTACAACCTTATTTGTCACCAGAGCCTTGCAACCTTGGCATAGTTTGCTGAATAAATGCATAAATGAGTGGATAAAAAAAGAGATGAGATGCAGTAAATATTAAACAGAATAATTTTTAGTGTGGGAACTCTACATTTTCTTCTCAAAGGCACTCACCTCCAGATTAATGGATCAGAGAAAGTGTCAACGAATTCCTCCACTTAGACAATATCATATACTCTTAATCCTCTCTTCAGCTCCCATTTATTAGGATAAAGGAATGTCATCCTAGGGTCTATGGCAGGAACAGAGGAGAGATGAACTAAACAGTGATTTAAATCATACTCTGACTCCCTCTGACTCATTCTTCATATAATTGCACACAAAGGTATTTAAGATTATCAGTATCTATGTTGGTGACAGTCTGAAAATTACTCCCAAGGACAATCATGACCTTGTATTAGCATAAGGCTTGATTGTTGTAAAGCACTGTCAAACCTTTTTAATATTTAATTATTATAATACAATTTAAGGTAAGGAAGGTAGAGATTACAGCTTTAATTTTAAAGATAAAGAAACTAATGTCGAGAAAAGCGATAAGAGGCAGCAAAGATTAAACCAAATAATTGAGAAGACTTACAAGATCACACACTGAGACAAAACTAGGACTAGATCTGCAGGTCTCCTATCCTCAGTCCAGCTGTCACTCAAAATTTTCTTGACTCATTTGCTATGGGGAGTTAGCAAGTAGCTAAACTGAAAGCTCAGTGTACGGTCCTGCTTGTATGTGTCTCAGTAATCTCTGCATTCCTTGCAATACTTACCTAAGCATCAATGGTTGGAGAGAGAGGGATCTGAAGTGCATACTTCACCACTCAGAACTGGGTGGTAGCTCAGCTACACAGATATTCCCTGATTAAAACACAGACCCTTTTTGAAGAGCCCAGCAGCTTCTCCCCAGGGGGCTTTGCTGAAGCTAAGAATTCCCAGAAGAGTTCTCAAGACTTTTAGCTGAGGATGCAGGTCATGAGAAGCTGAGAAACCCCTATCCTGTATGTGTGCAAGGGATAATTTAAGATGTTAGGACATTTCCAGTTATGAATTTCAGTTTCTGAAATTGGATAAGATAGACCTAGCTAGGTCTGGAGGGCAGTATTACAAGAGACAGAGTTGATTTAGATTCAGTTAAAAGATAAAGCTGATTCAACCTTATTTCTGATACTTTCTAATCATGTGGCCATGTAAGCTAGGACATATTACTTAATCTCTCAGAGAGATTATTTCCTTATATAAAAAGGAATCTCTCCTTCCTTTCTTCCTTCCTTCCTTCCTTCCTTCCTTCCTTCCTTCCTTCCTTCCTTCCTTCCTTCCTTCCTTCCTTCCTTCCTTCCTTCCTTCTTTCTTCCTTCCTTCCTTCCTTCCTTCCTTCCTTCCTTCCTTCCTTCCTTCCTTCCTTCCTTCCTTCTTTCTTTCCTTCCTTCCTTCCTTCCTTCTTTTCTTTTTCCTCTTTTTTTTTTTTTAACGCAGACACTGGTACTATCAGGCGTTCTCACATATTTTAGCGTAAACTGCTAGTACAGTTTGGTTTGGGTTTAGGGAGAAGGAAGGTCATCCTTGGCCTTCAGTCTTAAACTATATGTTTCTTAATTACTTTTGACCATTCCTTGTGTGTGTGAGTGTGTGTGTGTGTTTTTCCCCAGTACATGTGTGGTTTGAGTCATAATTCAGAAACTTGTATTCCAAAATGCAAGTTTAATACCTTCGAATGGTTCATCAACCCATTTTAACTGCAAACATCCACATTGATAGTTCTTCTAGAATCAATTTAAACAATTGGAGGAAACATCTCAGTGGAACAGCTGATATGTAATGGATTCTCAGTAAATACTATTATTAAAATAATTAGGAGAGTGACCATGACTCCAGTTTTCCAAGAATGGGCCTAATTTACACTTATTGTCTTGGTTTCTCAATTAGTTTGGAATTGGTCCCATATTTTTTTCATTGTATCAGAATACATTATACATAACTTAATTAAAATTAACCAGGATGGGTTGCCATATCTTCACTTTCTGCTTCAAGTTTCTACTGCAGTTTCTTCTAGTGGCCTGTGAGATACATATGCAGCTATTATAATTCTTAATTTAATACACCTCTAAATCTGATAGATGACCACTGGGATCCCATCACTCTTTCCTTGACCATTTCTAATGGAATATTATTAAAGCTGCAAAGACAGCAGGCAGGGTCATCACTGATAAAATGAAATTCACTGGTATATAAGCATGTAGATACATCTGACTCTTCATAGGTTGGTGGTGGGAGACATTGAACAATGTTACCCCTTCCAGATACAATTTTTAAACCAACCATTTGTGTTGCCTCTTGTACCAAAGCCTGTGAAATGAATGAAACCACTGAGCTGCCATTAGCCTAGGATCAATAGAAAATAATTCGATTACATGAACCAAAAAAAAAAAAAAAAAATGTTCAGGGAATAAAAACTGATCAATGCTTAGTGCTTATAATTTATTATAAGTATATGATTTATTTCATTGTTTGATAAGCTTATTTTTCAATAAGCCCATTGGCAGCAAGAACCCTAAAAATGAAAGTTCACCTTTAAATTCTCTATTCTGTTTCTTAGGAAATTTGACAATTAACGTATAACTTGAGCAGAATGTTTGTCAATTTGTGCCATTGCTGTGGTGGCCAAATATATAATTTATCAGGTGATATAATTTATCACCTGACGACCAGAAAAAAATTAGCACTCACTTCAAAAGTGTGTGAATTCTTTTAAGAACACTGTACCTGAAGGTAATAATTTACCATATATAGCTACTGAAGATAGATTTAATGCTATATATTCATGATATTTCATATGTATTAAATAACTGCTCATTCTAATGAATTGTATTTCCTTTTTATTGCAAGTTTTCCAGTCTTTGTGAAAAGGGAAGGGATAGCTGTTATGTTAGCTTCATTAGCAAAAGCTAGTGATTTTAAATCACTAGTCAGATGCTTCAGAAAGGAAATTGATTTTTTAACTTTATAATTTTTATTTAATATTTCAAATTTATTGAGATAATCAATATATAACGTTGTGTAAATTTAAGGTATTAAGTGTGTTGATTTGGTACATTTCTTTATTGCAAAATGATTACCACTGTGGCATAGCATTAGCTAAAACCTCCATCACATCACATAATTACTATTACCTTTTTGTAAGAACATTTAAGATCTACTCTCGTAAGAACATTCGAGTATATAATACATTATTGTTCATTATAATCACAATACTGTATATTAGATCCTCAGGAATTATTCTTTTTTCAATCTGAAGTTTGTACTTTTTGACCAACATCTCCCCATTTCTCTCACTCTCCAGCTCCTGGTAACCACCATTCTATTCTCTGTTTCTACAAGTTCAGTTCTTTATTGTTGCTGTTGTTTTAGATTCCACATATAAATGATATCACAGGAGTTTTCTTCTTTCTTATGGCTAAATAATATTCTATTGTACATTCTTTATCCATTTATCTATTTATAGGCACTTAGGTTTTTCCCATACCTGGGCTATTATGAACAATGCTGAAATAAATATAAGAGTACAGATGTCTCTTTGATATCCCATTTTTATTTCCTTTGGATATATACCTACAAGTGGGATGGTAGATCATCACATGGCAGGTCTATCTTTAAATTTTTGCAAAACGTCCATATTTTTTTCATAGTGTCTCTATCAATTCACATTCCCACCAACAGTGCATAAAGGTTCTCTTTTCTCCACATCTTTGCCAGCATTTGTTCCCTCTTATCTTTTTTAAAAGATTTTTTATTAAAATATAGCTAACATACAACATTCTATAAGTTTCAGGTGTATACCATGGTTATTCACATTTATATACCTAAAGAAGCAATTATTAAGATAAGTCCAGTAACCATCCAACACCACACAATGCTATCACAATATTATTGACTATATCCTGTATGCTGAATCCCAGGTTTTATATTTGGAAGTCTGATATTCCTATTCCCCTTCATCTTCCCCCTCTTTTGATTTTTCAATTACAGTTGACATTCAATATTATTTTATGTTAGTTTCAGGTGTTCAACATAGTGGTTAGACATTTACATAATTTACTATGTGATTCCACTGACTAGTCTTATACTCACCTGGTTCTATACATAGTTGCTACCATATTATTGAATGCATTCCCTATGCTTTACTTAACATCTTCATGACTACTTCGTAACTGCTAATTTGCAATTTTTAATCCCTTCACCTTTTTCATTTTCCCGTCCCCAAATGCTTCTCCCATCTGGTAACCATCAGTTCGTTATCTGAATCTATGAGTCTGTTTCTGTTTTGTTTGTTTATTTTATTTTTTATGTTTCACATATAAATGAAATCACATGGTATTTATCTTTCTCTGTCTAACTTATTTCACTTACATAATATCTTTGAGTTTCATCCATGTTGTCTCCAAAGGTAAGATTTCATTCATTTTTATGGCTGAATAATAGTCCTTTGAATATATGTACCACATCTTCTTTATCCAGTTGTCTATTGATGGGTATTTAGGTTGCTTCCATAGCTTGGTTATTGCAAATAATGTTTCAATGAACACAGGGGTACATACATATTTTTTTGAATTAGAGTTTTTAAAAATTTCTTCAGTTAAATATCCAGAAGTGGAATTGTTGGGTCATATGGTAGTTCTATTTTTAATTTTCTGAGGAACTTCCAAACTGTTTTCCAGAGTGGATGCACCAATTTGTAATGCCAACAATAGTACACTAAAGTTCCCTTTTCTCCACATCCTCATCAACATTTGTTGTTTGTCGGTTTATTGATGATGGCCATTCTTAAAGGTGTGAAGTGATATCTCACTGTGGTTTTAATTTGCATTTCTGTATGGAAATCTTTAGGATTTCAAACTTAAGAAGGCCTGTCTGGTAAATTAACATTCTTTCTGCATCTGTGTAAATAATGAGGGCAAATCTAATGAGGGAAAGCCTTATTTTGTGATCAAGAATAATCTTTCTTTGAAATAATATTTTATTAAAATTGAGAGACTATAGAGAAAAATGTGTGTTCCATTAGATAACCAATAAGGGTATGTTGTAAACAAAGAACGCACCCTTATTGGTTATCTAATTCTGATTATGTGGGGACTTTGTGTTTTCACTGCCTTTGAACTATTGTCCAGCTCTGTTTTGTAGCTACAAATTGTAGCTACTAATAGCTGTTAAGAAAACAAAAATTCAACCAAGTAAATTTAAAGATCTAATTGGCTTTACTGAAAGAGTCTTGAATTAAGCAGCATCCCATCTGGTAAATTAGGGAGGTGATCTGAGAAGTTCTATAAAATGTAAGAATTTTAAAGGCAGAAGGAGGGAGAGACAAGGAAGTTATTAGCAGATGAAAAGAAAGAATTGGTTCAGGCCAGGTCATCTTCTTTTGGGGAGGAAGGGAAAAGCAGGGGTTTAATCATACAGATTTCCTCATTAGTGGAAGGTCCATTGGTCTGTGTTCTGCAAAGTAGAAGAAGCTATATTTGTACTCATTTGCAAATAATATCAATATTCCTATCTATCAATGTATCTTTTATATGAGTTCTTCTTTGACCTGGTTTTATCATGTTATGGCACGAACGATTCTAAAACCCATGGAGCCAATTGAGAATAATTATGAGCCTTTATTAGCCGGCCGGCGACTGACTCTCTACCACGCAGGGTTAGAGGAAATCAGCCCCGAGCTTCCCGAAGAGGCAGTTTATAAGGTCTCCTACTACATCTTTGAATGAACAGATTACAAGAAGCAGAAGTTAGTCGTTAACTTTTTGTACACAGATAAATGTATTCGGGGAACTCTCAGATCAAACAGGGCCTAATAGACAGTTTTGTCATCTTCACCTTGGAATGTTGCACTTCTCCTGGCGCTGGCACCTGGAGATATCACCTCTTTGTAACTGAGTTACTGCTTCTCCTGGGGCAGGCACCTGGAGATACCACTTCCCTGAAACTGGAGAATTTTCACTTTTACAATCATTTGCCCAGTTCTTTCATTAAAAATGAATTAAATGAGATATTTAATGGATGTTCATTTTATATCTTTGTGAGAGCTATAGTTTTATCTTTTTTGAAAATTAGTCTTTATCAGGGTTTACATTCTTGTATGGGAGAGAGACAAATAAATAACATACAGTATAATGAATTATAGCATCAGGTAAAACTCCCATAGATACCTGAAAGACCAGAAATTTTCTACCCTGCGTAACTTAGAAAGTGATATTTTAATGCTCAGGAAGGAAATAGTAAATAAATTAAATTCTTCTTATTTTAATAAATAAATTAAATTCTTCTTATTTTATAAAAACTCTGCATGTGTGTATATTTTTTTTATTGGTTTCATGTATATATGTATGTCATTGCCCATCTCAAGTTCAGTTCCCAAGAGCATAGTCATATCTCATAATGTTGTGGCACGAATGATTCTGAGACCCATGGAGCCAATTGAGATTAATTATGAGCCTTGATTAGCCGGCCGGCGACTGACTCTCTACCACGCAGGGTTAGAGGAGATCAGCCCCGAGCTTCTAGAGAAGGCAGCTTATAAAGCCTCCTACTACATCCTTGAATAAGCAGATTACAAGAAGCCGAAGTTAGCCATTAACGTTTTGTACAAAGATAAATGTATCCGGGGAACTCTCAGATCAAACAGGGCCTAGTAGACAGTTTTATTATTTTCACCTTGGAATGTTGCACTTCTCCTGGGGCTGGCGCCTGGAGATATCACCTCCCTGTGACTGAGTTACTGCTTGCACCTGGAGATACTGCCCTCCCTGAAACTGGAGAATTGCCACTTTTACATTCCCCACTGGTTTTCGTAGGAATTCAAACCACTGAATCTTCAACCTGGAGTGGCTGGTAATGAGTTCTGAAGACCAAGAGTTTTACTGCCTGTACCCACTTCTTAACATAGGCTGTTATCTAATTAATTACACAGGGCCCGAACAAAAGGCCCAGGAAGACTAGAATAAGGGGGCCGGTGATGGCCGTAAGGAGAGTTGTTAACCAAGGGGTATTATTAAAAAGTCCTTCATACCAAGATTCTCTGCGCCTAAGTCGTTCTTCTCTGTTTTTAACCCTCTGTTTTATTAGTGCTAAGCTGTCTTATATAATTCCAGAATGGTTAGTATAAAAACAGCAAGTTTCACCTAGTGCTATGCAAAGACCTCCTTGTTTTAGGAACAGAAGGTTTAGTCCTCTTCTGTTCTGCAGGACTCTTTAGCCAGGGAGTTGAGAGAAGTCTCAAGGTGGCTGATAGAATTTTCAAGAGTTGATAGGTCTTCTTTTATTTGTTGGCTTAAGGCCTTATAGTTGGAACTTCCCGTAACAAGGCCTGCTGTTCCTACTGCAGCAGATCTTGCTACCCCTATTCCTATTAAAAGGGGAACTAAAATAGGGACCCTTTTCACTCTGGCCTGTAGATATTGGAAGTGCTTTTGCCCCCTGCTCACCAGAGTAAAAGTAGACCTGAGGAATGACATGAACTAGGACACAAAATCCAGCATTTTTTCTCTAGTAGTTAAGGTTGATGAGAATTCCCTCTTACATTATTAATAGCAATTAATCTAATTATAATTAAACCCGGTAGAGTCTTATCTTGAGAGGGTCTCCTGTTAGGCAGACACGCCATTTCTCAGTCTCTGGTGGTGGTTGAGCAGCCTTGATGCGGGTGTGATGAATCCAATGATGTCTCCCAGCAACCTTGACTGCGGTGGGAGTGGTGAAGATGACAGGAAAGGGTCCGTCCCAGCGGGGCTCAAGGGCGGCTGGCTGTGTCTTCTTTACCCAAATCCAGTCACCAGGGGAGTGGCTATGAGGTTTAAGTGACTGTCCAGGGCTCTCCCGGGTGGCAGAGATTAAGTGTTGAATCTCCTTCCTTGCTGAGTGTAGTGCCTGTAAGGACTTAAGTAGTGAGAAATTGTGAATTTCAGTCACCACTTCTACCCCTATCTTGGGCAGAAGAGGCGACGGTCTCCTAAATATGATTTCATATGGGGTGAGGCCTTGGAGGTAAGGGGTACATCTCACCCTAAGAAGGGCAAAGGGGAGGAGGCTCACCCAATTCTCGCCAGTTTCAAGTTTAAATTTGGTTAAAGTTTCCTTTAAAGTCCTGTTCATTCTTTTTACCTGGCCTGAACTCTGAGGTCTATATATACAGTGTAGTTTCTAATTAATGCCTAATATTCTGGCTAAGGTTTGACTTGTTTTGGCGATGAACGCCGGGCCATTGTCAGACCCCAATATTAATGGCAAGCCAAATCGGGGTACTATTTCTGATACTAATTTCTTAGCTAGTATCTGAGCAGTTTCTCTCCTAGTTGCGAAGGCTTCAGCCTATCTTGAGTAGGTGTCGATGAACACGAGTAGATACTTAAATTCAAAAGTTCCAGGGCTTACTTCTGTAAAGTCTAGTTTCCAATGTTCCCCCAGGGCTTGGCCCCTTAGTCTTGATCCAATTTGCACTTTAACAGGAGGCCCAGGGTTAACTTGGGCGCAAATATAACATCTTGTTACCTCTTTGGCAGTTTTGTATAGTCCTGGGATATAATAGTCTCTTTTCAAAGGTTCAATCAACTTTGTTCTTCTTAGGTGGGTGCTCTGATGGACTAGAGAGATTAGTTTCCGACTTAAGGCACCGGGTACTAGGGTGCATCCATCCGGGAGGCGAATCTACCCAGTGGGTCTTTTTACCCCCTTTAGCTTACTGCATAATTCAAGTTCACCCGGGGTGTAGACGGTGAGTCTGGAAGCGTTCTGGGGGGCAGAACTGGAAGAATGTCAATGGGCCGCACTGGTTTTTGGGCAGCTTCCTTTGCAATTCGTTCAGCAAAGGCATTTCCCCGGGCTCTCTCAGACTCAGCTCTCTGGTGACCTGGACAGTGTATGATAGCCACTTTCTTAGGCAGCCAGATGGCTTCCAGGAGAGCTAGGATCTCTTCTCTGTTCCTGATTTCCTTACCCCCTGAGGTGAGTAATCCTCTCTCTTTATAGGGTGCCCCATGAATATGCGCAGTAGCAAAGGCATACCTGCTGTCTGTATAGATGTTAACTGTCTTCTCCTTACCCCATCGGGAGTGCTTGGGTCACAACAATGAGTTCGGCTTGCAGGGCTGATGTTCCGTGGCTCAGGGCCTGAGGCCAGATGACAGTCCCTCCGGCAACTACTGCCGCCCCAGCATACCTGACTCCTTCTGCGAGGAAGCTGCTTCCATCGGTGTACAGTGTGGCATCTGGCTGTGGCCACGAGACGTCAGTCAGGTCTGGCCTGAGGCAGGCGATGTTATCCAAAAGCTCAAGACAATCATGTAATGGTTGCTGAGGGTCATCTTCAGGCAAAAGGGTGGCTGGGTTAAGAACAGAAGTTTTCAAGAATTGTTCTTGTGGGGAATTAAGGAGAAGAACCTGGTATTGAGTGATCTGTGTATTTGAAATCCAACGATCGGGGCGCTGCAGAACATGGTTTCCAATGCATGGGGGGCTATAATCTGGATAGTCTGCCCTAAAGTCAACTTCAGGGCTTCTTTGGTGAGGATGGCCGTGGCTGCAATGGCCCGCAAGCAATTAGGCCACCCTGCTGCCACACAGTCCAGTCTTTTGGAGAGGTATGCAACAGGTCTCTTCCATGGTCCTAAAGTCTGGGTGAGGATCCCCTTTGCTATGCCTCTAGTTTCAGTCACAAAGATTTGGAACGGCTTGTCTAAAGTAGGCAGAGCCAAAGCAGGGGCTGTGGTCAAGGCTGTTTTTAGGGCCTCAAAGGACTCTTTCTCTGCTTTCCCCCAGTGCAAGTCCTCAGACTTTCCCCCAGTGCCGGCATACAGGGGCTTGGCTAACTGCAAACCCTGGGATCCAGAGCCTGCAGTAGCCTACGGCCCCGAGAAACTCTCGGACCTGCCGCTTGGTGGTGGGTTGGGGTATTTTTAAAATGGCCTCAATTCTGCTTGATGACAGAGTCCGGTGGCCTCCTTGCAGCTTATATCCTAAATACGTTGCCTGGGAAGTGCAGAGTGGAGCTTTCTTAGCGGACATCCGGTATCCCTTAACCTCTAATTCTTGTAATAAATCTTAAGTGGCCCGCTTACATTCTACATCTGTTGTAGCAGCTAAGAGTAAATCATCTACATATTGTAAAAGAACAGTCTCTGGATGTCTCTGATGAAAGTCAAGGAGGTCCCGGCTCAGAGCCTCCTCAAACAATGTGGGTGAGTTCTTAAATCCCTGCGGCAGTCTAGTCCAAGTCAATTGTCCTGAATACAGTTTATCAGGGCCCTCCCATTCAAATGCAAATAGTGGTTGACTCGCCTTTGCTAGGGGGAGAGTGAAGAAAGCGTCCTTTAAATCAAGGACGGTGTATACCTGGTGGCTAGGCGGCAGTTGGCTGAGGAGGGTGTAGGGGTTGGGAACGATGGGATGTATAGTTTCAACACGCTTATTTACTTCTCTGAGGTCCTGTACTGGCCTGTAGTCTTGAGAACCTGGTTTCTGAACTGGAAGCAGCGGGGTATTCCAAGGCGAATGGCAGGGGACTAAGATCGCTTCGTTTAAGAGCCTCCAAATATGTGATACCGGACTTAGCACAACAATAGGAGGCTGATGGGCTGCTAATCAAAGGGCGGTGCTGTAGCAGCAAGAAATCTTGTAAAAAGAAGAGTTAATAAACTGAAAATCACAAAAATCACAAGAGATATTCAGAGACCAGAGCGATCAGACAATCAGACAAACTTGACGGAAGACCAAGGCAATAGGAGGCCAACAGTACATTCGACCGGTCCGGACTAACATACACAATACAGACAGACAAAACAGACTACAGGCAACACAAAAACGCTAGCATATCAGAAACTGAAACTGAAACAGGTTCAGGGTCAGGATCTGGACGCGGTCGTGCCCCGCCGGGAGCAACCAGGGCCGTGGGTCTTAGGGAATACTTCCCTTCTCCTTCTGGGGAGGATCTCGCTGGGGCCTCCAAATGTTATGGGGTGAATGATTCTGAGACCCACGGAGCCAATTGAGATTAATTATGAGCCTTTATTAGCCCGCCGGCGACTGACTCTCTACCACGCAGGGTTAGAGGAGATCAGCCCCGAGCTTCTAGAGAAGGCAGCTTATAAAGCCTCCTACTACATCCTTGAATAAGGAGATTACAAGAAGCCATTAACGTTTTGTACAAAGATAAATGTATCTGGGGAACTCTCACATCAAACAGGGCCTAGTAGACAGTTTTATTATTTTCACCTTGGAATGTTGCACTTCTCCTGGGGCTGGCGCCTGGAGATTATCACCTCCCTGTGACTGAGTTACTGCTTGCACCTGGAGATACTGCCTCCCTGAAACTGGAGAATTTCCACTTTTACAATAAAAGTGAAAATTATATATTGGAAAGGATGTTTTAAATAAATAGGCAGTCTTCTGTCACTTCTGATTACTATTCCATTGTCATATAAATGTATACTATTAATTCTCAAATTAATAAATAGAATATAAATTTATGATGAAAATGGCAAACATATATTGTGTTCATAAGGCTGGTAAAGCAAGCTGGGTGAAAGTGGAACCTTAGAATACATTTTATGTTATATAAAAACCCCAATCTAAATCCTAATCCAACAAATGTGCAAGACTGATTCTTCAATCTTAATAAATATTTGAGAGATAACATTGTAAATAATTAATATATGTGTGATTCTGTTACCAGAGAGTGAGGATCCTCTCCCGGCACATTGTCCAGGTTCTTGATGTCTTGAATAAAGAATTGAGCAAGACACTGAAATATAGTAGAAAAGAAAAGTTTTATTAGAAGGGAAAGTACACTTCCAGACTTAGAAGCGGACCTGAGCAAGAGAAATGTGGCTCAAAAGGCCTGATAACAAAGCCTTGGGAGTTTTTATTCCTATTTGCTGTGGGTGGTTACTTTTCTTAGAGGAATGGGCTTCCTTGATTGACAATTAAGATTGACAGGACTCAGAGATTCATCATTTTGCTTTCTGCGCATCTTTGTTCCCAGAATTAAGTCTGTTATAGTGATATTTATGAATTTCCGAGCATATACATCGTATTATAAAGATGGCATAATGAGACTCAGGTGAGTTGAAGGTCGTTGTGTCTTCATTGAGCAGGTGCGAGTGACTGGCTTAAATTGGTACCTAATTCTCTGCTTATTTGTTTCTTTGTGTGAGTTAAAAAAAATGCTTTTGGCTTGCTTAATTGTGGGTGGTTTAGGGCGGACCCCTTCTAGGATAGGATGACTGCAGTGTCTTTGGAGGCAGACCCAAAACCCCCCAACTAACTTTCCTGCCTAGCTCTTTTCTGAGTTATGATCTCCCTTATTATTAGTATGGATGTTGAGCGGGGAAGTCTCTTCTTCCATATCTGCTTCCTGCTGAGAATGGCAGTAGTCCCTGCCTACAGGGGTTTCATAGAGCTCTTTCCCTTTCTGCATCCAGTCAGAGTGGGGTCTTGGGTTTCCTGCTGAAGTGCCACCTCAGTCCCTAGACAAGGAAAAGAAGATATATTATTTAAATCATATATCTATTAATTTCTATTATTGATTTGCCTGTTAAGTGAGTAAAGGGAAACAAGCTTGGTTAATATATCTCTTAAAGAGTAAAAAAGACCTTTGGCCTAAATTCCCCTCCCCTCTCAGACTCTAAGGGCCCTGTCTGGCCTAACACCATTTCTGCTAACAATGGGCTGATGACCCTTATCAATAGCCTGAGGATCTGAGTTTCCAGTTTTCAAGGCAATTATCAGGATTTGAGGAAGAGGGCCTTTTTCCCTAAGAAAGGACAAGAACTTAACTAGGTTTACTAAAAAGATTAAGAATTTTACAAGTGATGACCCATGTCAATTTTTTATTGTTTCATTCTGCTTGTTTTATGTCATTTACTGATCAGGTTTTCATTGTGATTAAGCATTTCTGTCAGCTGTTAGGGAAACTGACACAGTTTTTCTAAAGCCAGATTTCTTATCTGTTGGCTCTTCACACAATATACAATGGGATTCATCAATGGAGGTACCAGAAGGAAAACATCAGCCATGAGGACCGTAATGATTGGTGAACTGTGTTTGGCAAACCGGTAGATGAAAGCTAGGGAGATGATGGGAACATAGAAGATGAGGACGGCACAGATGTGGGAGACACATGTATTGAGGACCTTGAGTCTTTCCCTCTGGGATGCTATGTTCAATACTGCTTTCAGAATCAGCATGTAGGACATGAAAATAAATGTCAAGTCTGCGATGCTTGTGAGAGCCACAAATAAGCCATAGATGACATTGACCTTGTTGTTAGAGCACGACAGCTTCATGACATCCTGATGGAGGCAGTAGGAATGGGAAAGGAGGTATTCCTTACAGTATCTTAGATGTTTTAGTGTGAAAGGGAAAGGGAGGATCAACAAAACATTTTTGAGAGAAAAAGCAAGCCCGATTTTGGTGACTCTGGAACTGGTCAGAATGGAGGTGTATCTCAGAGGATTGCAAATGGCAATAAAACGATCAAAAGACATAATGAGAAGTGCTGATGACTCCATAGCTGAGAATCCATGAATGAAAAATTCCTGGGCAATACAGGCATCTGAGGAAATTTCTGGAGCATTGAACAAGAATACTCTTAGCATGGTAGGGAGCGAGGAGAGGGACAATCCCAGGTCAGAGACAGCCAACATGGAGAGAAAATAGTACATGGGTTCATGCAGAGAAGGCTCTGTTTTTATGAAAAATAGGATGGCACAGTTCCCCAAGATGGCGACAAGGTACACGAGGCAAATAGGGATAGAAACCCAAATGTTGGCAGGATCCATCCCTGGGATCCCAATCAAGAAGAAGGTAGAAATTTCAATTTCAGAGGTATTGAAGGTGGGCATGCCAGGTATCTGAGGGAAGTAAGATGAGAGGCTCAGGAGAGTCTTCTTGCAGCGGCCCTAATAGATTTGCTCAAACGCCAGACTATCTTATTGCAATCATTGAGGTCTTGTGAATCCAAGTGATATATACATAATTCTTAGATACAAACCTAAATGGAAAGAAATAGGTAGAAAAGTAGACATCAATATCCAACTAAAAACAAAAACTGAGAGAAAAGGAAAACAAATTGACATCAAAACGGAATCTTACAACAGATATGGATTAGAGCAGATATAAGTTCTATGAGGACTGATTGGTCAACTTAAATAACTGCATAGGGGCTTATTTTCCAATTCAAGAACTTGAGACTTTATTATGTAAATACTACAATCAATGTACTATTAAGAATTTATTTAAAATTTCAATGAATTTACATAACATTCAGAGATAAGTATTTATACAATGTTCTCTAATGTAAACATGGATTTTATTTCCTTTCCCCAAATCTTCTTTTATGTATTTCAAAAGTATGGTTATTTTCTCCATAGTGGATTTTATATCTTTTATCAATTTATTTTCAGAATCCTTATGACTTTGTTGCTATTATTTAGAGAATCATTTATTCTCCATTATTTTTCTATTTTTTTTTT
>NW_011889212.1:390868-394037 GCF_000151845.1 Pteropus vampyrus | reverse complement strand
GGTTACATGTGGTAGTTGGCTCTTCCTCATTTCCTGAAGGTTGTCAATTGTATTAAATGTTTTTATAATAGTTAATAGATCTTGTTTCAAAGGAAAATTGAGTACAATTTTGTCTATTTTTCATCCACTACCTTAAGTCTAGCTTGTTATAGGTAGCAGACTTGGGCTATGACAATAGCTATTTCTACCCTTCATGTGGATTAAGCGCCTCATGTCTCAAGCAGGGTACTTTAGACTGGTTACTTGTCAAACATAGGACACTATCATGCTGAGTCCCCAGAGGTGCTGGGCTACCAATCAACAGTGTATCTCCAGATCAGGAGCCAAGTGGGTTTGTGGATTCAACTTCAACACATAATTACGTGTTTTTATACATTGTATCTCATCATATCTGTTTATCTGTCTCTCTATCAATCATGTGTTTTCTAGCTATTTTTTTATATCTAAGGATCATGGCAATATTTTTTTAGCATTTTTATATTGTATCTATTATTGCTATTTTATTTTATATCTATTATTGTATCTATTATTATTTAATGTGGAGTGGATTGATACATCTGATTCTACTCACTGCACCATTTTAAATAAAATCCATTAAAATTTAAATACAATTTTAGAAATATAACCCATTAAAGCTTATGTTCAAGAAAAATTGATTTGGTTGAGAATTATTTGATCCTGTGACCTTTGTAAAATAACAAATTAATGTACTAATTTATTAATACACCAGAGCTAATTGCATGTTTCATCATCAATCCTTTTCATGAAGACTTTGATAATATCTTTTAGATCTAAAATATTTAGGCAGTTTCTTAGTACTATTATTCTTATCATTATTTATACCTTTGATCATTTTGTTAGTATGATCCTGATATCATGACAGATTTTTTTCTTTGTCAAAATAAGATTTTAATTTGAAAGTCATTTGAAAGACACTGAGTAAGGAAGGAGACTAAGACTCAAGAGATGTAAATTTCTAATTTTTATTCTGTCCGAGCCCACCAGCAATCTCTGACTTGCTAAAAAGTTGCTTTCTTTGGTAATTCCTATTTTTAGCTTCCTGGAGAGAGATCTTTTCCCATAAGCCATCTTCAATTTTTTTTTTTTTTTCTAGAGTAGAGCTTTATTTCCAGGAAACATATGTACTGGAGATGGGTATTTTTTTTTTTTTAAAGTAGGTCTAATATGTTTATCAAAGTGGGAGTAGGGCAGAGGTGAATTGGAAAGATTCTCTAGAATTTTTTCATCATCTTGCTGCAACCAGAAATCCATATATGGAACTGACATCCAAGAACACGGTCCCAGATGAAGTCGTTCTGTCTTTGCCTTGTACATACTACTTGATGGTCCTCTTGTTAAAGCTGTATAGCACGCAGCTCCTTCTCTGGACCACTATCTTGGACGGAGGCTCTGTAAATCTCTGTAGTTTTAATGTTGACAGCAATTCCATAAATTATTGGAAAGTGATTTTCAATTTCTTCCAGGTCATTTAATTCTGTCACACATTATATCACTAAGTGAATGTCATCTTGTCTGTCAAATTCACTAAGTTGTTGAATAAGTTTTTATGACAACTGCCTATCCTTACTGAAGCTACCCACAAGGTGCAATTCTAGCCTTCTACATTGAGCATGGTCAGAACAGGATTTCATGAAGTTCATGACCAACGGGATCTCAGCTTTGGTGTTGGTTCCATCACAATGTATCAAACAGGGAGCCGCATTACCTCCTGTGTACCTCAGGACCACAATGTGACAAGTGGTGGCATCATCAGAACCCAGAATGGAGATGGAGCCATCTTTTGGGGAGATCATTGCAAGCTCTCTTTGCTGAACATACAGAAGGCCTTGGGATCCCTCTTACTGAACACACTGACTTCTGAGAAGTCTGGCTCTTTCTTCCTGAAGTGGGTAGGCTTGGACAAGGTCCTTGGTGAACTGTGGCAGCGGCAACCACAACCCCTCTAGCAGTAGCAGCACCATCGTGAGGCTCCTTCCCTGTCGTGACAAATTCTTAAAAGCTCACATTTCCTTTCTTCTTAACTATTTTTTTCCCTCTGTACTTTTTCTCTCATATAATCTCAAACTCTAATTACCATAATCTATCCTCAATCGTTTCTGAGCTGCTGCCTTTTCTTCCTGAACTTTTGCTGCCCTCTGAATGCATTTTCTGGGCTGAACCTTATTTCCAACTTCCTATATTTATTTTCCTCTGCCTAAACTACTTCCATTTCTGAGTTGTCTGTAAACATTTTATTGACATTTATTTTCCTTAAAAAATGGGATGTCAAGGAAACAGAGAGACAGAAAGAATGCCTAGAAAGTTCTGGATTATATAATAAATTGTATGCATTAAAAAAGAAAAAAATAAGGAAAAAAACCTGGCAGATGTTTGGATATTTTTTCACCTTAGTTTGGCTCTCATACACATTCATAAAAGGCAATGAATAAACTATTGTTATGTGACTAAAACCACTTTGATATATGTCTGCCCAAACACTAATTCAGTTGTGTCACATGATACAACAACCAACAAAGGCTATCTGTTAAACTTGGGTAGTGTCTTCCAGTTCCCCAAACTTGCTTCTGATGCTAATCTGAAAGAAGTAGGATAAACGTTTAAAAGGAAACTGAGGTTTTATTTCCATGAGTATTATGCAAGAGCTTTGCTTGTTTGGTTTGTGTAACCATGAGTTAAATAGAGTTTAAAAAAGAGATGAACCGGGAATTGAGAGTTCTTTCCCTTCAGGGCAAAGGTGTCAAAGTATGTTTAATGTTGAATTTGTTGAGCTAAGTGAGGAGATACGTGAGGAGAATGTTATTTTTTCTGTCTGGAGTCTCTCTCCTGCCTGGCTTGTCTGTTGAATTGAACTCATGCAGTTCAGGCTTCATCTCACCAGCCCTCTCCAGCAGTTCCTCCTCGGGTATACGAAAACTACTCCTCTTTCAATCCCCACCCCCTCCGCCCCTCGATGTTATCTAACAAACTTTCTCCCAAACTTCGTAAGTTGCCAATAAGTTGGTATTATTTTTGACATATAGTAATGTCTTTAATAGATCTGAATCTTTTAATCAATTTAAACATTTTGAAAACCGAATTATAAATCCCTCCATAACAAATCCTATTAATAACTTCATATCACTTTTCTTAATAGAATAAAAATTACTTA
>NW_011889212.1:386755-390818 GCF_000151845.1 Pteropus vampyrus | reverse complement strand
GGAGGCTCTGTAAATCTCTGTAGTTTTAATGTTGACAGCAATTCCATAAATTATTGGAAAGTGATTTTCAATTTCTTCCAGGTCATTTAATTCTGTCACACATTATATCACTAAGTGAATGTCATCTTGTCTGTCAAATTCACTAAGTTGTTGAATAAGTTTTTATGACAACTGCCTATCCTTACTGAAGCTACCCACAAGGTGCAATTCTAGCCTTCTACATTGAGCATGGTCAGAACAGGATTTCATGAAGTTCATGACCAACGGGATCTCAGCTTTGGTGTTGGTTCCATCACAATGTATCAAACAGGGAGCCGCATTACCTCCTGTGTACCTCAGGATCACAATGTGACAAGTGGTGGCATCATCAGAACCCAGAATGGAGATGGAGCCATCTTTTGGGGAGATCATTGCAAGCTCTCTTTGCTGAACATACAGAAGGCCTTGGGATCCCTCTTACTGAACACACTGACTTCTGAGAAGTCTGGCTCTTTCTTCCTGAAGTGGGTAGGCTTGGACAAGGTCCTTGGTGAACTGTGGCAGCGGCAACCACAACCCCTCTAGCAGTAGCAGCACCATCGTGAGGCTCCTTCCCTGTCGTGACAAATTCTTAAAAGCTCACATTTCCTTTCTTCTTAACTATTTTTTTCCCCCTGTACTTTTTCTCTTATATAATCTCAAACTCTAATTACCATAATCTATCCTCAATCGTTTCTGAGCTGCTGCCTTTTCTTCCTGAACTTTTGCTGCCCTCTGAATGCATTTTCTGGGCTGAACCTTATTTCCAACTTCCTATATTTATTTTCCTCTGCCTAAACTACTTCCATTTCTGAGTTGTCTGTAAACATTTTATTGACATTTATTTTCCTTAAAAAAATGGGATGTCAAGGAAACAGAGAGACAGAAAGAATGCCTAGAAAGTTCTGGATTATATAATAAATTGTATGCATTAAAAAAGAAAAATTAAGGAAAAAAACCTGGCAGATGTTTGGATATTTTTTCACCTTAGTTTGGCTCTCATACACATTCATAAAAGGCAATGAATAAGCTATTGTTATGTGACTAAAACCATTTTGATATATGTCTGCCCAAACACTAATTCGGTTGTGTCACATGATACAACTACCAACAAAAGCTATCTGTTAAACCTGGATAGTGTCTTCCAATTCCCCAAACTTGCTTCTGATGCTAATCTGAAAGAAGTAGGATAAATGTTTAAAAGGAAACTGAGGTTTTATTCCCACGAGTATTATGCAAGAGCTTTGCTTGTTTGGTTTGTGTAAACATGAGTTAAATAGAGTTTAAAAAAGAGATGAACCGAGAATTGAGAGTTCTTTCCCTTCAGGGCAAAGGTGTCAAAGTATGTTTAATGTTGAATTTGTTGAGCTAAGTGAGGAGATATGTGAGGAGAATGTTATTTTTTCTGCCTGGAGTCTCTCTCCTGCCTGGCTTGTCTGTTGAATTGAACTCATGCAGTTCAGGCTTCATGTCACCAGCCCTCTCCCAGCAGTTCCTCCTCGGGTATATGAAAACTACTCCTCTTTCAATCCCCACCCCCTCCACCCGTCAATGTTATCTAACAAACTTTCTCCCAAACTTCATAAGTTGCCAATAAGTTGGTATTATTTTTGACATATAGTAATGTCTTTAATAGATCTGAATCTTTTAATCAATTTAAACATTTTGAAAACCGAATTATAAATCCCTCCATAACAAATCCTATTAATAACTTCATATCACTTTTCTTAATAGAATAAAAATTACTTGATTACTGGTCAATTAAGAAAAATGGAGTAATCAAAAAATGTGTAACCAGAATGTTATTTACTATTTATTGTTAATCTCTACTTCTCCTGAACTACAATCAATCAATCTATCAATCAATCAAATTTAAATAGTATCTCTTTCTTTAGAAAATGCTATGCTTTTCTGGAAAGTCTATTTTATTTTTGCTTTGAAATGTGACATTTTTAAAGAAACTAGAGTAAAGCAAAACACTGTACAGAAAATTTTCCAGTATGCTGCTTTCATCTCAGAAGAACCTACCCAATTCAATTCTCTACTTTGCAAAAAATACAAAAAATGTGGTTTAAATAACAAATACAGAATGTCTTTAAAGGACAGAGTTAGAATAAAGTTCACTATTTATATGTAAGTTGTTAAATGAGGTTGTTTATCATTTTTTTTATATTAAAAGTAGAGTGATATTTAATATAGTCAGAATGGTGTTGTCAGGACTGTTTCTGGTCTTGAGTATATCCTGAGATTGAAGTAAGTATTAAACTGTAAAATCATAAAAGCTTATCAAGGATAAGTTTTTGATTAATGAGATTCATAATTAGAACACAAGGCTTCTCGAGTACTTACCAAGGAGTTGGTCACCACATTTACAATTCAAATCAAAAAAGAGATGAACCGGGAATGAAGCTATGCCAATCCCAGTTGTTAGGTACAAGGGTTGATCAAAACAGTCTGATTCTAGTCCTTCTACTCTGATGCCTTTTTAGTAACAAAGGCCACTGGGGATGACAACTCAGGAAGCTATCCCCAGAGGGACTTAAATGATTGAATTCAAGGAGCATCCAGCTGAATTCCCATTATGCATGTGAACTAACCATTTATAGTGAATGTCCTATGAGGCCTCTCCTGTTTTATCAAGCAAAATTAATTGCTATTACACAAAATTTCAAGCACCTGTATGTGGCTCTTCTGCAGCAGTTATCACATTTTATTTGTCTATGTCATTATGTTTGTGCCACTATAATTAGGTTTTCAGATTTGTTTTTGCTACCTGCTGATAAATGCAATTTCTACCTTCTAAAATGAATAATGTTAGTCTTCATGTTTAAGAGCATTTGAATTTCTTTTTGGAGGCCAGTCTACTTAGTGCTTTAAAAGCTTTTTTAGTTATTTGTTGGAGTGCTTTCTGTATTAAGGAATAAAGCCTTTTATTGTGATATGCTTTGCAAATAATTTTTCCTTTTGTGTGGCTTGTATTTGTCTTTGTTAATGATAGTGCCACAAGTTGGGTTCCCTTTGAATCAAACACTGAAGTGAACATTTGTGTGCAGAAGTTTATTTGGAGGGTGTTCTCAGATACCTATTTGGAAAAGAATAAAATAGAACTAGTGGAAGGAGACATTGAATGTCATGCAATTGTAACAAAGGTGAATTTAATCCTGCAGCGATCACTGGAGCTAAGATGACCCATTAATTATCCTGAATTAAAGAAAGAGCCTAGGCCTTTTTAAATGCACATTGACTGGTCATTGGATGTGATCTGCCCAGAAGGAGGAGACATGGGTTTGGGTGAGTTGGTTCATTCAGAAGATAGCAATTCCCAAGAAGGACTCAAATGAGATCTGTCAGCTGTAACACTCCCAGTAGAGGAATGGGCTCTTCAGGCTGGCAGGACAAGGAGATAAGAGTGATGTACCACAGTATGAACTACAGTCAGGCCTTGCATGCTTGGATCCACACACTTCAGCGATACATTTGGAAGCAGCTTCTCCAGGATTCACATGGACTTTTAAAATTGGGAACTGACAGGAAGATGGTTAGTGGGATGATCTACAGCCACTTAGAACTACAACTAAACCTGATGCCAGAACAGTTATATATTATTTCTGTCCTCAATAATCCATTTTTGATTCCTACCACCTTCAGCTAGCACTTAATCTTTGATCGCCATAAATTTCTCAGAGTGTGGCTTTTGCATTGGTCTCTTTTACCATCTATTTTAGTTCATTTGGGCTGCTGTATAAAAATATCATAAACTGGGTGGCTTCAACAACAAACATTTATTTTTCATGGTTCTGGAGACCGGGAAGTCCAAGATCAAGATGGTGGTAGACTGGGTGTCTGGTGAGAACCTGATTCCTAGTTCATGGACAACAATATTTTTGCTGTGTGATTACATGACAAAAAGAAGGCTAGGGAGTTTTCTGGGGTCCCTTTTAGAAAGGCACTAGTCTCATTCATGAAGGCTTCACTCTTATGACCTAATTATCTCTCAAAGACCCCCACATTCTAATCCCATCACATTGGGAGTTAGAATTTCAAC
>NW_011889212.1:384405-386305 GCF_000151845.1 Pteropus vampyrus | reverse complement strand
AATATATAAATAAATAACTATGTATTTATTATCAGGAATTGACTTATTTGTTTATGGAGGCTGAGAAGTCCTAAGATCTATAATTGGCTAGCTGGAGACCCAGGAGGGCTGATGGTGTAGTTCCTGTCCAAGACCAAATGCCTTAGAATCAAGAAGCACCAATGGTTCAGTTCAAGTTCAAAAGAAGAAAAAGACCTATGTCCTAGCTCAAGACAGTCAAGCAAGAAGAGATCTCTCTTCCTCTCAGGAAGGTCAATCTTTTTGTTCTACTCAGGGCTTTAATTGCTTAGATGAGAACTATATGCATCAGGGAAGGCCATTTGCTTTACACACTTTATTGATTCAAATGTTAGCCTTATCCAAAAACACTCTCACATACCCACACCCACAATAATATTTGATCAAATATCTGGGCATCTCATGGCCCAGTCAGTTGACACATAAAACTAAACATCACACTTGACCACATTGAATAACAGTAGTTCTAACTCATTCTAATTTAAAAAAATTAATTAATTCTTTTTCTTGTTTACTGATATTTCAGAGGTTTCAAGGAGGCATCTCTAACTGAAATTTTAACAGGATTCTATTTCTTTAGGTGTATTCTTTCTACTTCTAGAACTGGGGCATCTAAACAACAATGCCCAGCATTGTGAGGATTAAAAAAACCCACAGATTTACTTGAGTGGGTAACTGGAAGTGATATTTAGTGATGATACTAAAGGATTGGGCAGAGAGAGAAGTAGAACTGCAATGGCGAAGTTTCTGATAAAGCTTTGCCCACGCTAGAGGAGGGTTTTACACTAAATATTGCCCATTAAAATGGTTCCAGGTAGAGTTCATATACCTGGCTATTTTGTTTATGTAGCTGCAGCCTTACCTTTTCCTGAGTTTCAGGGTTAATTATCTCGGACATGAGGAATCCAGAGTTTCCAGATGGTAGCTGTAGTTTATAATTCAATGGGAATCCTGCTTTGCCCCTTGAAAGATTACATTGCCTTTGGTCACCATTACATCTAATCCTACAGAGTCCACAGTTGTTAGAACTTTGAGGCATCACATTCCCTGTGACCCATGTATTCTTTCTTTTGGGGTCACAGCACATATAAAGATCTTTGATTTAATGTGTATTTGAATATTTGAGAAAATTTCCTCCAGCAAAGAATAAAATATAAGAATGGAAAATATAAAACAAAAAAAAAATGTTTTTTAAAACTCCAGTCCAGGAGATTATATGTTATCAGTGTAATGGGAAGTCTTATAAGAGTTCTCAGGAGTATAGATTTTGAAAATCTATATTAAATATATTTTTGTAAAATTTTAAAGCATTTGAAATAAAGAAAATGGTAACTGACATTAGAGAAAAATGAATGAACATCTAAAAATTACATAAGCTTCACTACAAAGCAAAAAATATTACACGCTGGTAAAGAATTGAAACAGATAGGACCTTAGAAGGCAAAAGAGCCAATGCCATTTAAACTTACTTAAAATTAATTTAATCTAAGAAGTTATTTGATGGTTTTCAGTAAACCAGGTAAAATAACAGAAGAAAAAATATATGACCCTGATAAGCAGTGAAAAAGCACTAAGATAATTAGAGTAAGTCCCAGGATGTCACATTGCAGTAAGCTAGAGAATAAAAAATGTCTAGTCTGGAAAAAGACTAGAGACAGTACTAATAGGGCAGTATCTAAAGCAGGGGTCTCTAACCTCCAGGCCACAACTGGTACCAGCCTGTTAGAAATGGGGGCCACACAGGAGGAGGTGAACCTTGGGCAAGTGAGAGCGAAGATTCATCTGTATTTACAGTAGTTCCTCAGCACTAGGATCACCATCGCAGCTCCACCTCAGATCATTAAGCATTAGATTCTTGTAGGAGCCCTGGTCCCTGATGCCA
>NW_011889212.1:382225-384355 GCF_000151845.1 Pteropus vampyrus | reverse complement strand
AGATAGGACCTTAGAAGGCAAAAGAGCCAATGCCATTTAAACTTACTTAAAATTAATTTAATCTAAGAAGTTATTTGATGGTTTTCAGTAAACCAGGTAAAATAACAGAAGAAAAAATATATGACCCTGATAAGCAGTGAAAAAGCACTAAGATAATTAGAGTAAGTCCCAGGATGTCACATTGCAGTAAGCTAGAGAATAAAAAATGTCTAGTCTGGAAAAAGACTAGAGACAGTACTAATAGGGCAGTATCTAAAGCAGGGGTCTCTAACCTCCAGGCCACAACTGGTACCAGCCTGTTAGAAATGGGGGCCACACAGGAGGAGGTGAACCTTGGGCAAGTGAGAGCGAAGATTCATCTGTATTTACAGTAGTTCCTCAGCACTAGCATCACCATCGCAGCTCCACCTCAGATCATTAAGCATTAGATTCTTGTAGGAGCCCTGGTCCCTGATGCCAAAAAGGTTGGGGATCCCTAATCTAGAGGAAAAAGTGGAAGTATAAAAATTGCTACTATACTTGCAAATATAAAACAATGTAAGAAAGTGATGAAGGTGAGATAATTCAAAGGGAAAAGAAAACTAATTGAAAACTGAAGAAAATTTAAAAAGCTGTTCAAATAAAATGGGTATGCAAAACTTATGTACTATGTATATTTTCATAATCATAAAATCATGAATGTTATTTGTGTATTTTTAACTTAAAAAAGGAAAAATTTCTCTGTCATAAGACAATATCAACACTTTGGAGGTAAAGTGTCAGTTGAAAGAAATTTTGTGGATATAAATATCTTCATTTTATAAGTGAGAAGTCGAGATATACTGCTTATATTTCTTTGCATGAGAAATACAACTAAAAGTATATTGTTTAATTGTTTAGCATCATCAATAAAGAAACCTAAATAATGATATAAATAAAGAAAGAAATATAAGGACTTCTGGTTTCTAGTTCTATATGTAAGGAGCTTGGAAGTTGCTATTCCATCCTAAGAAGTAAAAACTGAAGCACTGAAAAATAGCAGCTCTTCTAGGATCACTATAAGAAGTGAGAAAACAGGACAAGCTCCTGTTCTGTCTCTCCCCCAAGGCTGTCTCTCCAGCCTTGGGGGAGAGACAGAACAGTGAATACAGGGAATCATAGCTTACTGGAGCAGAGACTCACTAGCAGAAACCACTTTGGTAGCCAGCGCTGGGTTAGGAAAACCAGAAATATAATTGACCAATTGCTAGAGGCTCTGTGTGGACCACTCTAAGAGTTAAAAACAACGAGTGACACAGTCATAAGGGAGCGCCAACGGTTTGGTAAGATTTACCTCCAGAAGTTTGTACAAATTCCCATAGTAAATATCAGAGAAAAAATTTTCTTTTGCTTCTAGCAAAAGGATGGGAAATGAATAATCTCAAAATATAAATATGCCAGAGCACTCTCTTCTTAAGAAGACTTGCCTGCAGAAGAAACCAGGTAACCAGAGCCTAACTTGCTGGGATATTATCAGACCATAACTGACCTGGGGAAAGGGAATACCCAACTCAGCCAACTAGGGCCTTTCACATGGGAAAAGAGGGATACCCAACTTAAACCTACTCCAGCCATTTAATTGCACTTGAAGGAGAAAACAAAACAAAACAAGACTGAGAAACATTTGTGAATTTCATAGTCCAGAAACACAGCCTCACTAAAAGACTGAGATGGAATCATAGAACATATTCCTCCTGCCTCGACATCTCACCACCACATTATTAAAAGCTAGTAGATCATGTCTGACTATCACCAAAAAAGTTACAAGGCATATCAAAAGGCAACACCTCCCTCCCCCTCACTCCCCACCCCACGAAACCCAAACCCCACAATATGAAAAGACAGAGAAAGCATCAGAAACAAACATGGCAGATGGTGGATTTTTCGGACCAGTAATTTCAAACTACTATGATTAATACTCTAAGGGCTCTAATGGATAAAGTAGACAGCATGGAAGAACACATAGGCAGTGTAAGGAAAGAGATAAAATCCTTAAAAATAAATTAAAAGAAGTGACAAAGATCAAAAATACTGTAACAGAAATGAAGAATGCCTTTGATGAGCTACTGGACATGGCTTAGAAGTAATCTCTGACTTGAGGAAATCTCAATA
>NW_011889212.1:370596-381955 GCF_000151845.1 Pteropus vampyrus | reverse complement strand
CAAACCACCAACCTAGAAGTCTATACCTTGGAAAAATATTCTTCAAAAGTGAAGATAAATAGATATTCTTAGACAAACAAAAATTGAGGAATTTGTTACCAATTGACCTGCCTTGCAAGAAATTTTAAAACAAGTCCTTCAGAAAGAAGAACAATGATTAGGCCAAAAACTTGGACTTATATATAGAAAGGAATAGTATCAGATTTTCTGTGTAGATAATTATGCCATCTGCTCTTTGCTTCTATGTGTTTGACATTTTATATTCCATACATAAATGAGATCGTACAATATTTGTCTTTCTGTGTCTAGTTTATTTTACTTAGCATAATGTCCTCCAGATCTATCTATACTGTCACAAATGGCAGAAATTTTTTTTTAAAGGCTGAACAATATTCCATTGTGAATATATATCATATTTTCTTTATCCATTCATCCATTAATAGACATTTAGATTGTTAGGATTGTTTCCATATTTTGATTATTGTGAATAATGTTTCATTGAACATGGATGTGCAAATATATCTTCAGAATATAGATTTTAATTCCTTTGGATACATACCCCGAAGTAGGATTGTTGGATCCAATGATAATTATATTTTTTATTTTTGGGGAGCCATCCATATTGTTTTCCATAGAGGCTGCATCAATTTGCATTTCCACCACCAGTGTACAATGGTTCCTTTTTCTCCACATTTCACCAACACTTGCCCTTTTTGTTGATGTTGTAGCTATTGTTAATAGCCACAATGTTATTGTTAATAATATATGTGAGTTGATAGTTCATTGTGCCTTGGATTTGCATTTTCCTGATGAATAGTGATGTTGAACACCTTTTCATGTATATGTTGGCCAGTTGATTGTCTTTTTTGGAGAATGTCTATTTAGTTTCTTTGCCCATTTTGAAATTGGGTTACTTGTTATTTTGCTTTTTGGTTGAAGGAGTTTCTTATACATTTTTAGATATTAACCCTTTATCAGATACATGATCTGCAAACATGTTCTCCCATTCTGTAGGTTGCCTTTAAATTTGTTAATTGTTTCTTTTGCTGTGCAGAAGCTTTTTAGTTTGATGTAATTCTGATTATTTATTTTTACTTTTCTTGACTCTGCTGTTGGTGTTATAACCAAGAATTCATTGCCCAGCCCCATATTTAGGAACTTTTTCCTGTTTTCATCTAAGAGTTTTATTTTTTAGGGTTACATCTATTTAATCTATTTTACTTTGATTTTAAAAATATGTTGTGATGTAAAAATTCAATTTCATTCTTTTTCATGTGTCTATCCAGTTTTCCCAATGTGTTGAAGAGACTATCTTTCCCTAGTGTGTATTCTTGGCACCCTTGTAAAAGAACTGTTGATCATATATGTGCAAGTTTATTTTTGGGCTCTGTATTCTATTCCATTGGTCTATATAGCTGTCTTTATGTAGGACCACACTGTTTTGATTACTATAACTTTGTAATATGTTTTAAAATTAGGGCCTGTGATACCTCTAGCTTTGTTCTTCTTACTCAAAATTACTTTGGCTGTTTGAAGTCTTTGGTGATTTCAGATACATTTTAGGATTGATTTTTCTATTTCTGTGAACAATGCTTTAGGGGAACATGAATATTTTTACAATATTAATTCTTCCAATCCATAAACAGGTGATGTCCATTGATTTATTTGTATCTTTTAAATTGTTTTAAATCAATGTTTGTAGTTTTCCATATACAAATTATTTACCACCTTGGTTAAGTTTACTTTTGAGTATTTTATTCTTTACGATATCATTGTAAATGCAATTGTTTCTTAATTTCTTTTTAGTTAGGTCTTTGTTAATGTATAGAGACCGAACTGATCTTTGTATGCTAGTTTTTTACTGAATTTGCTTTCTAGTTATAACTTTCGTGTGTGTGTGTGTGTGTATGTGTGGAGTCTTTAGGGCTTTCTACATATAAGATTATGTTATCTACAAACAGAGATAAAAGTTTTACTTCTTCCTTTCTGATTTGAATGCCTTTTATTTATTTTTCTTGCCTCATTGTTCTGGCTAGGTTTTCCAGCACTATGTTGAAAAGAAGAGGTGAGAGCAGGCATTCTTGGCTATTCTGAATCTTAAAGGGAATGCTTTTGGCTTATCCCCATTGAGTGTGATGTTAGCTGCGGGCTTTTTAAAAATTACTTTTGTTGTGTTGAAGTAAATTTCTTCTATACCTCAATTTTTGAGAGCCTTTATCATCAAAGGGTGTTCAATTTTGCCAAGTGCTTTTTATACATCTATTAAGATGATCACATGATTTTTATCCTTCATTTTGTTAATGCGCTGTATCACATTTATTGATATGCATTTGTTGAACCATACTTGCAGCCCAAGGATGAATCTTCTTTCCTTATGGTATATGATTCCTTTGATGTGCCATTTGCTAGTATTCCATTTAGTGGTATTTTGTTGAGGATTTTGACATCATGTTCAGCAGGGACATTGGCCTGTAGTTTTCCTTTAGTGCAGTGTCTTTTTCTAGCTTTGGTATTGCACTGATGCTGGTCTAGTAGAATGCATTTTGGAAGTATAACTTTCCTCCTATTTTTGGGAAAAGTTTAAGAAGGTATAAATTATTTTTTAAGTGTTTAATAGGAATCGATTGTAAAGCCATATTGTCCTGGGCTTTTCTTTGTTGGGAGTATTTCTATTTTTATTATTCCTCCCATCTTATTTGTTGTAAGTCTGTTTTGACTTTCTATTTCTTTTTGATTCATTCTTTGTAGGTCCCATATTTCTAGATTTCCCATATTTCTATATTATTTCTAGATTGTCTTATTTATTGGCATATAATTTTTCATATTTATCATATTTTGATTTCTATGGTATCGGTGTAACATCTCCTATTTCACTTTTGATTTACTAATTTCAGGCTTTTCTTTTTTCAGTCCAGTTAAGGAACGGTTTATCAATTTTATCTTAGTTTCACTGATTTTTAAATTATTTTTCTATTCTCTATTTTCTTTATTTCTGCTGTAGTCTTTATTATTTCTTTCCTTCTGCTAAACTTTGGACTTAGTTTGTTCTTTTTTTTTTCTATTTCTTTAAGTTATAAAGTCAGATTGTTCTTTTGAGATCTTTGTTCTTTTTTAATGTAGGTGTTTATTGCTACAAACTTCCCTCTTTGTACTGCTTTTTTTGCATCCCATTAGTTTTGGTATGGTGTGCTTTATGGTTGAGTTATAATTGTTAAATGTTACTGTTGAATTGACTCTTTTATCGTTATATATGAACTCCTAAGTCTCTTGACATAGTTTTGAACTTAAAGTCCATTTTGTTTGATGTAGATATAGCCATCCCTGCTTTCTTTTGGTTGCCATTTTTATGGAGTATCTTTCTACACTCTTTCAGTTTCAGCATGTATCTGTCCTTAAATCTAAAGTGTGTCTCTTATAGACAGAATATAGTTGTGTCTGGTTTTTCACACATTCAACCATTTTATAGTTTTTGATTGCACAATACAAACCTATACTCCAAACAAATGTCGTGACCTAAGTTCCCTGAGTTCCTACAACAATTTTTAAATATAAGATCCAGGTTATTACATTTGCTCTATTTATTTCCTCTGACCAACCCAGGTAGGTTTAAATCTCAATTCAGTTAGTCACTAGTCTAACTTCTTATCATTGTCTCCTATGTTTAATTTACAGGTCATTTTATGAGATGGCAAACAAATGTAAGGCAAGCTCTTTCTTTCTTAATAACCTTTGCATCACAAATGACATGGCATTTTCTGGAAGGAAAAAACAAGTTATAAATGAAGAATAATTTTAGAAGAGAAAATATACTGCCCCATGGTGATAATCAAACATTCATGTTTTATATTGCTCCAGGTATATTCATGACTCTGCAGCCTGACCAGTCCCCTTGTTCACATCTCCATTATCTCCTATGCTCTCTATCAGTAACTATCCAAACTCAGATTCTGTTGTAGAATCATTTCTCCTGCATCAAGATAAGTTAAACATTGAGTCACTCTTTTCCAGCATAGTTGTCAGTGTCATGACAAAGGAAACAATTTCTTAGCTCCAAAAAATGTACACTCAAATTTCCCCTTCCCGACCCCACTACCTCAATCACAGAAATAGAGATCATGAATTCCTGTAGTTTTGAAACGACTTTTTCTCCTGCTGCCAAGATAGCTTACCCAGAGAAGTGGAAAAATAATCCATACTCTGCTGGGAAAAATCTTGGGCACAAGCTAGATATCTTGGCCCTCAGGCATTAGATGCTATTAATATCACAAAAGAGTATAGAGCAAAGAAGAAAGTACAAGAGTGAGTGGAGAGATGAGTTCCTGTTTCTCATAGCTCCTGATTTTTAAAATTTAAAATCTAGTGTCTGTTCTCAAAACTTTCTGGTTGAATTCATAGCTTGAATTCATAGCTTCTACACTCCTTACATTCTCAACACCACCTACCTCATAAGTGATCAAAAGTGGTGTGATCCTTAGACCAGCAGCATTGACATTACCTAGAAGCTTTTAGAAACTCAAAATATTAAGCCCGTATAAGATCAATTGAATCAGAATCTGTATTTTAACAATACAGATGATTCTATGTACATGACATTTGAGAAACACTGCTATACTTCAAGTATCCTTATCTGTAGCTGAATCATTAATAAGTCATTTATTTATTTAGGTAACATAGGTCTCAGTACCCAGCACTTATTTACTTGATTATGGGATCAGTCTTACAGGTGACTGCTTCTCCAAATCTCCCTATACAATTGTGTGGTGTACCTGAGAAGCCCAGAAACAGCATCACAATGACATGTGGCACCATGAGAGATGGCGCAATCTCTTTGAAACTGAAAGTTTAGTTCAGTCATTAAAAGTTCTGCCTTCAGTGTAAAACACTCTTTGTTTATAATGTCTATAAATTACTATGAGCATTGTGACTGTCCAAATGATGATCAAAAGATGTCAAAGCTTTATTTCCTTAACTATAAGATGAAAATAATAAAACTCCTACTTCACAGAGAATTGTATCAGTAAAACAGTTCATTTTTGACACAGTGTATGTGCTCAATACATTATTATAGTTATCATTTGCCCTAGGTTGAGAGATCTGAGTTATATGCTCATGTTTACCACCAGCAAAATACATACAAACAACTCATTTTTATTTTCATTATTAACTATGAGACTCTTTTACTGAATACTTTATTCATTTAATAAATAATAACTATCTTCTAGGTTCCAAAGACTGTGCTAAATTAAAGAAATCCTTGTCCTAAATAAGTCTACAGTATAGTTCATAGGCCTGTAAACATAAAGAAATTTCAATTATAACAATTCTGAACAAGAATTTCAAGAACAAGTCAGAGTAATTGAAGAACTACTCTTTACAGGAGACTCTGATCATGACCCTCCAATGGGACAGAATGAACTTGACTTCTAACCAACCTAGACATATCTAGCCTAGATGGAGGAAGCTGAACTCTAATCGGCCATTTCTGATAGACAGGAGAGTAATGAAGAAACTAAGAATGGAGAAAAGAACTCACAAGGAAAGACTGCAGGAGTGTTTTGGGGATTTTAGAGTATGAGGGGCTGAGAAAGTGAGATGTTTCAGAGCACCTAAGGAGACATAATAGATTCAAAAAGAAGGTTTTTACATTTTTTTTTCAATGTTGCAATGGTTTTGAATAATGTTTAGTAACTTTGGATAAAGTTTTGTTTATTTTGTTTCTTTTATTCTAAGCATTGTTTCTTTTATTATGACTCCACTAAACTTTGGCCCCATAGTTTGTGAATTTATTCAGGTTAAAGGAACATCAAGGATATGTTGATGGTATAATGGTGGATATCTGCCAGTAAAGATATGCAGTATACTTCATTTAATAAAATCCCCATTAGAGCAAAACAAATATAGATACAAATCTTAACATTTTTACCATCTCCATGAAAAGGTTTGTATATTTCCTAAGCCTGAGCATATTTATCTTTGAAGTGAAAATGAAATAAGACCTATGACACTGTGAACAAATTCACATTTTATGAAGTTGAAATAGGCTATAAGGAATAAACTTTCTTTATACCATGCCTACCTAACAATAAACATTTCTAGTTCCACAGCCTATTTATTTTACCTTGCCTTTTTCAGATTTATTCTCTTTTCCAAGTTTATCGCAAATACTTTTGGTCTTATTAATTCGTATGGTTGATTGTCCATTATTTACCTATATCTTTAAAATATAATTTCCTTCTTTTAGAACATGAGCTAGTTTATAACACTTTCACATTAAAATAACACTGACTGTCTACAGCCATGCTACCCTGAACAAGCCTGATCCTGTCTGATCTCGGAAGCTAAGCAGGGTTGGGACTGGTTAGTACTTGGATGGGAGACCACCTAGAAAGACCAGGTGCTGTAGTCATAAAAAAATTAAAGAATAAGAGATTGTAAGATGACAAGGTCCTTGCATTCTATGAGGTCAACCAAGGGTTGCCTCACCTAAAAAAATAAAATAAAATAACGCTGACCACATTATTATGTATATGCCCATTCAATCACATATATTACCACTTAATATAGTGGAATTACCACTATATTCCTCATGGTGGAATGGGTATAACATTTGATACCTTGTTGTGATCAAAATTCTTTTATTTATTTAAATTTTATTTATTTTTACAGAGGAATAATTAACATATGGTAAAATGTACAGATACTAAGCCTACAGTTTAATGAGTTTTAAAAAATGAATCCATCTTTATTATCCAAACTCTAGTCAAGAAATTGAAGATGTCATTACCTGAGAAATTTCCCTGGTACTCTTTAACCATCAATTCTCTCCCCTCTGCAACAAAAGAAATCATTGTTATGGTTACTTTTTGTAAATTAGTTTTGTCTTTTCATGAACTTCATAGAAATATAATTATAGGATGGAGATAAAGAGCAGAAGGCTACAAATCTCCATAGGAATCACTGATAGAAATTGCATTACCCCAGAAGGGCATGGTGGATTTTCAAAGCATCAGAGAAGGCAAACCAATTTGACTTATTGAGGCTGTGCTTGCAGGCCCGATATGATTGGATGGTACCATGCTTAAGGAATATGCACCCTTGAAGAAGAAAAAATTGATTATAATCAATTGCTGGGAGGGAATTGAGGTGGAGGTGCGAATTGGAGGTTTGGGGGTGAGTCAGAAGTAGTGAACACCCCTTCTTGCCCCATCCATTCTTTATATTATTTCCAGTCTCTTCACAGAGACACTTTATCCCATTTGATTTATCTAGAGGAACAGGCAGAAATAGGAGGGAGAGGCACGGTGCCTTGGCAAACTGTTCTCTGAGTACTAGTGTAGCAGATGTTCCTGTTGTTGACAGAGGGTGACTCCTGGAGGGCAAGAAATGGAACCACATCTAATCAAGGTGTCTTCCTCATTGGAGAGGTCTGGATATTTAGAAAGTGCTCAATAAAAATTGATGTTTAATTCATTCTCTCTTAGAGTCTCAAAGTCTTTATTTCTTCTTTAATTTTTGTGTCTATGTGAATGTAATAATAAATATAAAGCACCCGTTGTCACTTGCGATTTACTGTGTACCAGGCCCAGTGCTCAGGTTCCATATCTGCTACTATCATACTATATGAATATTATTAGTTTCCTTAATTTACAGATAAAAAGATAGAGGCTTAATAGAAGTAAATAACTACGTAAAAGATCAGCTTTTACATAGCAGAGTTAATATTCATATTCATATCTGTGTGATTTCAAAGGCTATCAGTTGAGATCTTGTGCTATATATGCATATCTCTATCTCAACTTATTATCAATGATATTTTCTCAAACATACCTTTAGTAGTAACTTTCTTTTTCTGTGTGTCCCTTTATCTTCCTTATATGGGTCTCAGAGATTTTTCATATCCTGCTCTGGACCTTCACTGTAGTGCATGTTAATCCCATCCTCAATTTCATTCTCTCTTCTCTCTAGCTTTTGGAGCAAGATAGTACTTGTCTGTGACTAGTAAATAAATTATTATATAGGTAAACCTGTAATAAATCATTTTTATGTTTTGTTCTTGTTATTTTTTTCTCCACTTTTTAATAATACTGTTTCCTATAACCTGAGAAATACCAGTACTTCCTTAACCAAGGCTATGGCCAAGTATCATAAGGGCTATCAGGTGTGAAATGAACGTGAAAATAAATAAATCCCATGCCTGCTGTCATTACGCTGGTAGGCTGACCATTCTGCCTTCAACCCCAAATGGGTGATGTCGACACTAACCAGTGCAAAGAAAGGGCAAACAAGCAGCATGAGTCACTAAATGTTGCTGGTATGACTATAAAGGCCCCATGATCTATGTTAGGTACATGAATTCAGGCAGGGGAAGAAATGAGCATTTGCCATGCAGTCTGTCATCTTAAAAGCTACTATTTTCCTGCCTTGGTGCCTGACCTTCCCGGTGCCCCCTGCTACGGACCATGAAGGACTGGACTTTGTTAAGGTAGGTGTGCTAATCAGGACCACGTTATCACATTATGACTCTGGGCTCTTTTTCCATATACATTATATGCATACACATTGCTGCATGGTATAAAGATAAATTATTAATATTACATATTAAATCATGTTCTTCAATCTCTAAGTTCAATTTTTCTTCTGATTTTAAAAGTAATTAAATCATTTTGAACCCCCCCCCCAAAAAAAGTCTTGTGCTTATTGTGCCTAATGAATAATTCAGCCCCAATGTTTATCTGTCACACTCTTAGCCTTCTATGAGATACAGAGTGAACATGCAGGTGTCTGGATTTCTGAGTCTGTTAGGTGGTAAGGAATCAAGAGAACTAATGAACTAATAATGTCCTTCCTCTCAACAGAAATCTCTCAAACTGTCTACCACATATCTTCGAATTTCCCAAGAAAATGTTCCATACCTTTTAAGCACCCCAAATACCTAAAATTCCTTATAAATGATTTTAGTCATGTGTTTTGTCACAGTTTGGGGACCTGGTAAAATTTTCTGCTAATACTTAGCCCAGAAAAAAATGTAGTAAATCAGATGTCTCTGAGTGCTCAGCCAAAGTCACAATAAAATAAAAGCATAAAAATGCAATTTTATACAAAATGCAAAAATCAATCATGAGTTTATACCAAGTACTATCCTAAGAACTGTTGTGTAGACCAAGTTGTGTTAAACATAAACATCACCCTTAAAATACTTTCAGTCCAGCTACGTTTCAAATATAGACAAAAACCTGACTCTAATGCAAGGTGCTATGTTTTGTTTTTTTTTCCTGAAAGTTAAAATTCAGTACACTGGACTGGTAAAAAAGTCAGTGAAAAGGGAGTAGGTGATAAGTGAATTTTTAAAAAGCATTTTAATTAAATGCCATGCAAATGGACTGGGCATGCAGAACTAGTGAAATTCTGTGTTCTAGGAGTCATGGATTCTGTCTTGACTATGAAAACCTCAATCAATCAGAAAAAACAGAGACCATCTATCTGGGCAATTCCCAGCTAATATCTTGATAAGCTTTATTCTTGGGCCTTTCTATCCTGAAACTTGGATGTTTTATTTTTTAGAGAATTTTTAACAGGTTATCTTTTATCACTTGTGCTTAAAATTATCTCCCCAGTGACAGGAGAATCAGGGACAGTAGTCATCATTCAACTGAGAACAGGAGGTTTTTGAAGGCCAGATAGTCAAAGCACTGTTCTTCCCAGCCCTCAAATGAGGCTCTGCACTAGGGCACTGATACTATGAGTCCGCCCTAATTGTCTCTAAATAATCATCCTTTCTCTGTTTCTCACTCAGGACTATTTCCATTGGTTTTCCATGGCCAAAAAAGAGTTGCCACTCCTTACCTAGGAAGAGGAGATGCAGTTCCTGTGGCAGTTCTGTCTGAATGAGACAGATCCACGTGACGAGCAGATGCTGGCTGTGCTACATCACCCTCGCTGTGGAATAACTGATGTGGCTAACTACTCCATCTCTCCAGAAAGTTCTAAATGGAATAAGCACAATCTGACCTATAGGTGCTTGTCATTAAGGCCTAGAGAGATGAGTGTGGATTACCTCAAAGGACTTCCTCCAGCGTCCCTCCTGGAGGCACCTCTTTTGTCTTCTACTTTCCTTGGCAGTCTCTCTCCCCTAAGCCCAACTCTCCCACAGAGAAGGCAATTCTCCCACTTCTTATTCTAGCTTCTTCAGATCATCTCTTTAGGAAGTGGAGCCTAACTGCTATTCTTTGGCCAAGTAATCTATTATTATTTTCTTAGTTAAATCTATTGTGTGTGTGTGTGTGTGTGTGTGTGTGTGTGTGTGTGTGTGTGTGTGTGTGTTTTTCTGTGTGTGTGTTGGGAGGGGGGGGGATGTTTCTTGTGTACACTTTTGACATATTTTTGTTCCCTAACTAGGTTACTCTTTCTATTAGGAATCCTAAGCATACTGGAGACACCCAAAGCAAAGAAATGCTAAACTTTATAAAATGCTGTACATTCCAATTGAGTTCACACTGATTTTTTTTCCACAATTATACTATCAAGGCTGTGGTTTTCAGACTTTGTGTAAAATAATGTGGGAGATTTATCAAATTCTTAAAAGTCCATGTTTTAGTTTTAATCCCTTGGGTTTCTGATTTAATTAGTCTGGGATTTACTCTACTTTACATCTTAACAAAATGAGGCCCTAAAATATTCAGTGATTTGCTTCAAAGCAGAATCATTCTTTTTTAGAGCTGACATAATTTCCATACCTTTAAGCTATTCTGCTTAATTTGTTTTTCAGCATTATCAATTACCCAAAAGATATGAATCCATCTACAGTAAATGACATTATACATGATGCGGTTTCCATCTGGAGCAATGTGACCACTTTGACCTTCCAGCAAGTGAAAATGCAAGATGCAGACATCAAGCTTTCTTTCTGGGAGTTGAGTAAGAAACTGACATGGCAGGGAGGGTGTGGTGTCCTATGGAAAGAGCAAATGGTCTCAATCTATAAGCAAAAACTTAATCCATTAGTACAGCTTCTGAGAAAAAAAAAATCAGATAAAATCCTAAGAAGTCAATAATACAGGAAAGATTTTTAGTACAATAAAACTGTAGGTAAGCGAGAGGATGCATTGTGATGTGAATAGAGTAAAGGAGGGAGGATTGCACATTTCCTGTTAAAAGGAAGTTGTATAGCCCTCTACTCTATTGAAATGCTTTTCAAAGTTGACCTGACATATTTGTAAAAGCCCGCAGAGCATAATTCTCCTTCCCCCCTTTACCCTCCACTTTGGACAGAGGTTTTTGTGTCTAATCTATAAATTTCATGTAGTCGCTGCCAACTTTTCCTCTTCTTTTTTAACACAGAATGTAGGGAGTAGCAAGAGTT
>NW_011889212.1:361773-368761 GCF_000151845.1 Pteropus vampyrus | reverse complement strand
CTGCCTCACACAACATTCCCTTGGTAATGAGAAGCCTGAAATGAGGAAATTGAGTTTTGGGTGGTAAGCTGAAATAAAGACGTCTGCTAGGGAAGTGAAGCTAGTACATTATATAGATTATTTCAAGAATCGGTCAGGAAAGATTGCACTAATGAGGGTATAAGAAAGGAGAAAAAAAGAAAGTCATAAAAATTTTATAAAGGAACTATTTTAATATTATTTTCATTACAAGAGAAAATATAGCTAATATATTCAGAAGAATCCATCTGTTTTTGAAAATACAAAGAGTATTTGAAAAAACTCAAGTTACTCTGCATAAAATGATAATTTTGAGTTCCTAAGAGCAACTGAAAGAAAGCAGATGAAGACAAAGACAGTAAAAATTGATGAGAATCCTTTGAATCATGGAATATGACATGAATGGGATCTCTGTGATTTTCATTAATTTCAAAGGTCCATTTCCCTGAAGTCATACCTTTCTCAGGGCATCCTACATTAGATGGATGGGTGAAGGTGGAAAGTGAATGCCCCATCGTTTTCACCTGAAAACAGAGATTCTTTGGAGTAATGCAGCAGAGAGCCCCAGTGTGTTGGCCGTGACCTTGTCAGGCAGTTCAGCTTTTCTCTTTGCCCAATGCTGCTTTCTCTCTCTTCCTCTCACAGGTATTGATTCCTAATAAATACTGAGGGACTTATAAGAACTTTATTTTCATAACTTGCTGCCTAACATTTGGATTTTTGCAACTTAAGCTCTGAAGCTGCTTGCAAGCTGTGACTTTGGGCTCTCAAACTTCCTGCAGAGCAAGTGGCCCCCAGTGCTGATTGTACTGTTTGATAAACTGTACTCCTTACATCATTGGCAAGTGATACTCCCTGCACTATAATTGTGTGATCAAAAAACAGAACTAAGACATCAACAAATGCTTAATTATATATTACCCATTGTTCTCATCTCACAACCCCACTTGCTTGACCACTGAGTCAGCCAACCATTGAAAGTACAGTTGTCTCTACCAATCAGAAAGTGAATGATGTAAGTTTATAGTCTTGTTTCTCCTAGCAACCCATTTCTTTGATCATCTGCTTCGTAACAACTTTTGCCTTTAAAAAACCTTGCCTATCCTCTCCATTATGGAATGTATTCTCAGTTCATACCAGGTCAATGTTTCCTGGTTTGCAAATTATTATCCGAATAAACTCTTTTTTAATTTCTTAAAAGGACCCTCTGGACTTTTGTTTAAAATACTTTGCATCTCAAGTTCTGGCTTAATATCTGCTTCTAGAGAACCCAACCTTTGATAATCGACTTCTTGAAAAGTTTATGAGAGTATTTATCTATTGTATGATTGATAAGTATAAAAGAGATAATGCATATAAAACCAACATCGGTAATGGAAAAGGCAGTATCGACATTCCTGAAAATACTGAAAAATCACAATGATATATTATGAGTAAATTTTAGCTAATAAATATCAAAATGTATATCTAAAATACATATTCTTAGATAAACGTGACTTACAAAAATAAGCAAAAGGATAAATAGAAAATCTAATTAGCCTTATAAATGTTTAAAAATGTAGTCTATAATTATCTCTCTCTACTAGTAGTTTCAAAACTGACAAAGGAGAAAATCCGATTTGTCTTTTAACTATTATCTATCAAAACTATAGTTAAAAACTACCATGCATAGCAATTTAACTTAATAAAAGTTGAGAGCAAATTGCACCAGAGATCTTAACCAGTACAATAAATCAAGCGTTTATAAGACCTCACATTTAGTTTTCCTTTTTTTATAATGCAAGTGTAAGACTTAAGTTTTGATTACAAAGGTATCCACTTCAGAGTAGCATTCATTTTAAAGATGGCTACCTCAAATAAACACACTGTGAGTCACTCAACTAGATAAAGAGCCAGACCATCACCCACACCATAGGCTACTTAGATAATTGACCATTTGGGCCCCTTGTTTTTTCTCTTTTTACACTTTAAATTCCTGCTATTGTGTTTTAAATTCACAAATAAAGAGAAAGCCTCAAAACCCTAGGCTCCCACCTTGATCTCAATAAAAACGGAACCCCAGGCAGAACCCTAGGCCTATGTCCAATCTCCCGCATTCCACCCTCATGACCTATAGGTGGCCCTGAGTATATCATGTAATTTTCATAACTTGTAAGTAATAAACATTTTTTTTTTTTAAAATTTACTGATGGTTATTGCTGAAGGCATCTTACAATCATAATAAGAATCATAAGGGCTGGTCCAGCCACACCATTTGTTATAGATAGGCTGATGCTGGCACATCACATTACTAAATAAAATAAGAAAGTTCTTTCTTCCATTGGCTTACTGCAGCTCCAATCACTGGCCTTAGGGTCAAGATAGCAGAATAGGTAAACACAGTGCTTGCCTCATCACAAAACCATATCAAAAATTACATCTAAATTATAGAGCAACCAACCTTAAAAATTACCTGACAACTAGATGAACAGAAGTCTTATAACTAGTGATATAAAGAAGCCACATTAAAACTAGGAGGAGGGGTGGAGATGTAAAATGAATTGGCCCACAGCCACATGTGGTAGGGTAGAAATTGGGAGGGATGTCTCAGCTGCAGAGGTCCCCCCTGAGGAGCAAGAAGCCCCAGCCCCACATTGGGCTCCCAAGCTCATAACACTTGTGCCAGGAAGAGGAGTCCTCACAAGATCTGGCTGTGAAAGTCAGTGGGGATTCTGTCTGGGTGAGGCAGAGGGCTGCTGTAGACCCAGGTGTCCTCTTAAAGTGCCTGAGTATAAAATCACTTACTTGCAAAGAGTCACCCTAAGCTCCAGTGAAGGGATAGCAACTCGAAAAGTGCATGAGGAAGAACTGAATTGTCTGGCTTCAGGGCTAGGGCTGGAGAAGCAGCTCCCTGTAGGGCTGAAATTCTAGCAGGGGCTATTATTGCTTTGTTGAACTCTCCCCCTACACAGCTGACAGGCAGAAGCAGGCATCAAATCTGAGTCTCTATCATCATGTCTAACACTGCTCATACCACCTTGGTGATTCCCTGAGACCCCGCCACAATCAATTCATGCATGGGCTGAATCTCTTTCAGCAGCTGTTTCTCAGAAGTGTCTGGCCACTATTCAAGCTATAAACTTTCCTAAAATCTTTCAAAGGTCCATAAACTACGAAGAAGGTCTGACTGGCCTTGGTGTGCCCTATATCTCTTGCTAAGAGGCCTTAAGCCCAGCAAAGTACCAGTCAGTGTTGGTGTAGAACATAGAACTCTCTCAGGTGCCCCGAAACCCAACACAGGCAGCTACCAAACACAAATAACTTGGTAGCTCCTACCAGGTGGCCCCAGACTAGACACAGACAGTAGTTGATGTGGACCTGCACCAGAGAAACTCTCAAGAGTCTCCAGAACCAACAAACACAGTGGCTGACTTCAGACCATACCAGAGCACCACCCAGTTAGTTCTACAGATGACATAGCCAAGGGATGACAAGCACCAGAGCCCCACTAAAATGAATCCTGCCTCATGGAGTCAGCCTTCACACAACAGCTCATGTACTATAGTTATGGCCAATCCCCACAGAAAGTCAGCTTGAGAATCAGTCTCATTCACTGATGTGATAACAGCAATCAAGGCTCAACTACAACAGGAAGGAACACACAACCAACATAAGGAATTTTTCTACTTCCTACCTTTTTTCAAATATATTGAAAATAAACATTTCTACTGTGGCAAAAAATAAAAAAGGACTCACTTAAATTTGAAAGACATGCACACTCTAAAAGTAAAGGGATGAAAAAAGATATTTATGCAAATAGAAATGAAAAAAAAGAAACTTGTGTGGCAATACTTATACCAGACACAATAGATTTTAAAACAAAAGTTATATCAAAAGTCAAAGAAGGACATTTCATAATGATCAAAAGATCAATCCAGCAAGAGGAAATGTTTGTAAACATTTACACACCCAACAAGAGGACATAACTTTTATAAACATTTACACACCAAGTGTAGAAGCACCTAAATATATAAAGCAAATGTTGACAGACATAAAGGGAGAGATTGACAGTAATTTAAAAGTATATATATATATATATATATATACACACACACACACATATATTTATATATATACACATATATATTTATATATAATATAGAATGTCAGCTATAATTGAAAAAAATAATTAAATAAAAATAAATTTAATAGAAGGTATAAAGATTGAAAATAAAGGATGGATAAACTGGCATTACTTATGGAGGTATAATTGTTATAAAATATGGCCTAAAGATTATACAGATTACTTATTAGAAATAAAAGTAAGCTTAGTAGTTTTATTTTTAGGAAAAAGACCAAACATAAATCAATTTTATTTTTATATATGAGTAGCAAAGACAGAAAAAGATAATTTATAAGTGCTGTTCACATTAGCATAAATTAATATCAAACACTTAAATTTAATATAAGATACATAATATCTTAACAGAAAAGTAAGTAAACAATATTGAGAAAAATAAAGACTTTAACTGAGGTCTGTATTCTTGGATTGGAAGATCTAGTAATCTAAAAATCAGTTTTTTCAAAATTGATCTATAGACTTAATACATTCTCAATAAAAGTCCCAATATATATCTTGATAGAAATTGATAAGCTGTTTCTCAAATAAATGCCAAGTGGTGGATAACCAAGATATAAGCTAAGAAAAAGATTCTTTTGGGAAGACATGCTCTAAACTAAGCACCATTGAAGTAGTAATGAGCAGATATTGGTTTTTGCCTTTACAGAGCTTATTAGTATGGAAACTTGAATCCTGTTATTGCTTAATAAATGATTATTAAACACATATTAATAAACAGCTTTCTTCAGTGAGAACTGGTAAATACCTTATGAGAGAAGGGCACTTAAACACCACAGTTCTATATGGATGCCTCTAATAAAGCTGAAATTTGAATATTCCTCTTGGTTAAAGTGGTAATCATGAATTAACTCTCATGTGGTCATTTGATAAGAGAAAACTATTACATTTGAAAGAAAAAAACTGGGAGTCATGAATAGAAGTAGGAATGCATTCCTACAATTTCTGGGATCATAATCATATGCTCTTGGCACAGCTGTGGTTAAGGGCTATTTATATTAATTACATCTCTGGAGATCCAGCAGATCGTGATACCAATCTGGAATTTTCTTCTCCAGAAGAAACCAGGAATATTTATAAAGATAGGGGAAGCATTCAACCCTCACTAATCATGGAATCAAAGTTTTCAGGACCTGAGGTCCATGAAGGATCAAAATCGTAGCATCTGTAATCAGTATAATTTTGACCTTCAGATAGAGATGGCACTCTTCTCAGGTGAGAAATAAAATAAAGAATGCAAGAACTAAAAGCAGAGAAATGCAAAGAGAAATGAGAAAAAAAATAGAGGTAATAAGAGGACTGGAAAAAAATAGAGAATTACATGGTGAAAAGATACGAATTTAGGTAAAGCAAAAATAGAAGGAAATGGAGCAGAATAGGAAGGATAAATATGTTCAGAAAGTAAATTAATGGCAGAGAGAGAGAAAGCCACAGAAATAAAAACAGAAAGAGAGTATGATTTTACTTACAATGGAGGAAAGTGTAGGCAAAGAAAGACAAAATAAAACTGGATTGTTTGAGAAAAAGAGCTACTGTTTCCATGATAAACATTCATACTGATGTAAATGACTTATGCGTAAATCAGGTAAGTGTTAATTTTTAAATTACAAATAAACAGGTAGATTGTGGCATAGTTTGTGTTAATGTACAAGGGCTAAAAAGTAAAATTATGATGGAGGGAAAAATGGGTGTCATCCTCTAGAGATAAACAATTTTGAAATGTATGAAACATAATATTCCACTTCAATCTTTTTCAACAATTTTAAGATAGGCTGGTCAGTGAAAGATTGTTTTTGAGGACTGCAGGTAAGATGCTAGTGAGGCTGTAATAAAATGGTCTTAGCTTCAGGGGTTTTCCCCTTAATTACTTAAAATAGGTGAATGTGTGACAGGTCTTTTCACACCTCTGGTTTTTGAAACAGTCTTATCATTAGACCCAGTCACTCCCTACTATTTCTTTTTCACTGCACTAGAATTAAATTATATTAAAATAAACAAAAAACCCAGGGAATCATTGAATAACATATAAATAGAAGAAAATGAACAGAGAAAGGACAGCAATAAAGGGACTGAGAAAAAGTGGAAGACATAACGGATAGTCAGTGAGAGAGGATAAGAAAGAGAAAATGTCAGTATGGATATTCCTGCCCGTCCTAATTTTATATCTATCAATAGGCTTAAAATTGAAATTTCCTAAACATTGAAACCTGCACTTAGAGGTCTCAGAGCAGGGAGGAAGACATTTCTAAAGAAGGGTGATTTACTTGATTTCTTGCAACTTCTGTGAGAATCATATAAAATGTGATTTATATTAAGGTTGGAAGAATTAAAAGAGAAAGCATAGAGTAATTACCTGGCATGGAGTAAAATAACCTACTTTTCTATTGCATATATAACATAACTTTCGCACGCGCGCGCGAGTATGTGTGGGTGTGTGCGCGTTTTATACACTTCACTGTTAGTGTCTAGAGTGATGAGCTGAGCTTTAGAATGGAAATCAGAACAAAAGTTTCTGAACTCCGAGGGTAAAATTTTGAATTTTTTTTTCAGTAAAATAGAGACATTAAAAGTCAGTGCTAGATGGACGGAACCCATGATAAATCCGAGGCTACGGTTGGAAAAAAAGACAGTTAGCTATGGACTTTAGTAGATTTTGAAGACTAAAGAGAAAAATGTCGTTTGGAGGTAAAGAAAAATAGATGCATCGTAGATGGAGAACATGATGAGTAGCTTCCCCAGTAGGATGTCAATTCACTACTTTGGGCTGAAGAAGAGTACAAGGGAGGTGTCTGACTTCCAAAGGATAGGGATGCCTGGACTTGGGGAAAAAGGGAGAAAGTGACAGATCTTTCT
>NW_011889212.1:337932-360333 GCF_000151845.1 Pteropus vampyrus | reverse complement strand
TACACACTTTTGTTCCATAATTTGGTGCTCTTTACTACTGGGAAATATTTCTCACGTGAGAACCACAAGAGGTACCTCCTTTCTTCCACTATTTTAAGAAGAAAGGTGTTTTGTATTCTGATTGCACTGTTTATGCCCACAAGGGATAAAAAAGAATAACACAGACTATTTCTCACTGCCAGGGTCACCACGATGGTCTGGAATACCAGTGATACTACAGAGCCCATATTTATTCTGAAGGGTTTTCCTGGACTGGAGTATGCTTATTCTTGGCTCTCGATTCCATTCTGCCTTGTATTCTTGGTAGCATTTATTGGTAATGTTACCATTCTCTCTGTCATTTGGATTGAGTCCTCACTCCACCAGCCCATGTATTATTTTCTTTCCATCTTGGCACTAAATGACCTAGGTATGTCCCTGTCTACACTTCCTACTATGCTTTCTGTGTTATGGTTTAATGCTCGGGAGATTCAGGCAAGTGCTTGCTATGCTCAGCTCTTCTTCATCCACACATTCACATTCCTGGAATCCTCAGTGCTGCTGGCCATGGCCTTTGACCGTTTTGTTGCTATCTGCTGTCCACTGCACTACACCACTATCCTCACCAACAGTGTAATAGGCAAGATTGGTTTGGCCTGCCTGTTAAGAAGCATGGGAGTTGTACTGCCCACACCTTTGCTACTGAGACGCTATCACTACTGCCATGTCAATGACCTCTCCCATCCCTTCTGTTTGCACCAGGATATTCTGAAATTATCCTGTTCAGATGCCAGAGTCAATAGCCTTTATGGACTGTGTGTAGTTATTGCCACGCTGGGTGTGGATTCAGTCTTCATACTTCTTTCTTACGTCCTGATTCTGAATGCTGTGCTGAGCATTGCATCTCGTGAAGAACGGCAAAAAGCACTCAATACATGTGTATCCCACATCTGCGTGGTGCTCATCTTCTTTGTGCCAGTTATTGGGGTGTCAATGGCCCATCGCTTTGGGAAGCATCTGTCTCCCATTGTCCACATCTTCATGGCTGACATCTACCTGCTTCTGCCTCCAGTGCTTAACCCTATTGTCTACAGTGTCAGGACAAAACAGATCCGTCTAGGAATTCTTCACAAGTTTGGGCTAGGAAGGAGGTTTTAAAGTAACCTCTGTTCTCCGGTGTTCCTACTGGAAAATCTTGAGACAGCTGAGCAGATGAGAAGTAAAATATTTGCAGCTTAATTATCTGATTAAATTCCTAAATTTTTAATTTCCTGGATACGTGATCTCAGTTAATTATTAACCCTATGAGATTCAGGTTTTCATAGCCAGTTTGTGATAAGTATGGCCTTTTTTATCCCCAAGATAATTATAAGTCTTATAATGCATGTAAGAGAGATTGTTTTTGAAAATTTTAAAATTTTTAATAGTATTAAATTAGTTATTAACGATAATAATAGCAATAAATTTCTTATGAAATGTAACTATGTTTATATAGTTTCTCTTGTTTAAGATCTAAACCCAGAAATTAATCTTTTTCTTTTTTTTCTAATATGTTTGCCCATATTTTGTTTCTCATGCTAAACTGTTATAACTTTTATAAAAAGATTTCTGACTTCTTGGGGCAAGTTTGGAACTTGAGTTCCTGGCAGGATTTGAACTATTACTGTTGGCTATAGACTAAATCCTCACTTCATCACTGGGCAGTGATGTCCTTTCTCCCATTGCCACTGTAGATCTATCTGCTCTTTCAACTTACCAACAAATAGTGAAGCAGAAATACAGGAGTTGCTCAAGAAAGCCTGACAATGCAAGTCTAAACATATGGGAAAATGTGTAGATTCTCTGCTCAGTACTATGGCACAGGATTTCATGTCTTCATCCGTGAGTGGGTTGGGAGTTGAGAGCAATAACCACCCTCATCTTTTACTAATATTTTCTCCTCTTTTTCTATGTGTGAGACTTTAATTATGGTCTTTTTCTCTGTTTCTTTATTGTAAATAATCCATTAACTTTTTATTCTTCATTAAGATGACTTACATGTGTGCTTTTATTGGCGATATTTTATTATTTCATACATGCTCATTTTCTTCTCAGCTATATTGCAAACTTTTTGAGTATGGGGTCATGATCGCTACACTAACACATCACTATGAGACTGGTCCCCCCAGCTATCATGAGTACTCAAAAATGCTGTAAGTGTTAATCCTATTGCCTATTTACTCATCAAATGAAACAGAAAATTAAATACTGAGAAACATGAAATACCTACTGTAGCAATTACTGCTTTCAATATTGTGGAAATATACAAATGGAATGCATGGTCTTAATGTTAAGAAATAATTTTTAATAGTGGAAATACATATGTATAAAGATTAGTAAAATTAATGGATGTTATCATTAAAATAGGTAAATAGTATAATATGGTTATTAAAGAGTGGTTAATTTTACTTGAAGATTTAAAAATCAGGAATTGGATTAGTCGACACTTTAGTTGTGCCTTTTAAGTCAAATTTATTTTTGCCAGATGAACAAAGTGTGAAAAAAATCGATATGCTGAAACTGGCTTGTATTGGCTCATATCTCATTGCAGTTCCATGTTCTGTAATTTCACACTGGTAGTTTGAAATTGGTCATGATGGGAGTATTTATACAACAAAAAATTAGTAAACACTAAATTCCAGGGCTTTAACAAATTTCTTTAACAACTGATTGTTAACTATGTACCAGCATACCACTGGGCAAAGTATTCCAGGGAAAGGAGTTAGCATGAAAAAAAAAAAAAAAACAGTGTAGAAAGAACATGTGTCAGTAATATTCTTCAATCTCCAGGAGAAACATAAGACTTGCCCAAATTATCTCACATTACCTCAAAAGAGAAGTACTCTGAAATGGGTTGTGACAGACATGGGCATGCAGTGTACATATCACACTTCAGTAAAGAACTTGTGGTCTCAGCTGCTGTGATATCATTATCTGCTTATGGGATACAAGTTATACTTGCCTCATAAAAGTCATTAAAAATTATTCTTCTTTTTATATTCTCTAGAAATACATATGTAGGATTTCTGTTATTCCTTAAATGTTTTAAATGATTCATTAAAGATGCTATCTGGGCCTGGGGTTTTCGCTCTACAAAACTTTAAAATAAGGTTTTCAAGAAACACATAACTTCTTGCTAATCAGCAGAACATTAATTTTAGATGAAAGTTTCTGGATTATTTTCTCTCAAATATTGGTTCTGTGTTATTCTCTTCTCTAATTCATCTCTACCACATGTGAGAAGTTTTGACTATGTCTCACATGCAAATATTCTTCATTCTATTTGGCCGTTCATTTTTGTTTGTCATCTTTTTTTTTTTTAGGTGCACTATTTTAGATAGTACCACAAGTTTATTTTAGTGAAGGCTTGATCTTGTCCAGATAAAATGCTTTGAGGAAAGAAGTTATGATTTCTATTTCCAACTGCATGGAACCTTGTGTCTATTTTGTGTCCCAATAAACAAGCTGATTCAGAAAAGAAAATACACTCCAACAACTAATAAGATTAGTTAAGAAATGCTCGGTATTTGGATATAGAATTTAAATACTTTTCCACTGGTCTAATAACAAGTTTTTATTATCTTGCACACCTTAAGCCATACCATTATCCATTGCCAGTTTTCACACACCCACCATGTAAACTCTTTGAATCAGACTCAATGATGAATTTGTGTTTCTGTAAAGATACATGTTAAGAAAATGAGAGCTTTCCAAATTATTACTCCTCTCCCCCCAAGCACTGATATTATTGTAATTCTGCTTATGATATGAATTAATAACAAGATAATTTTAAGTCTGGATATTAAAATATTAAATAAAGATATTAACACTTCCACTTAAGCACATTTAAATAGTTTTCTTTGGTAAAGAAAACTCACTCTGAAATGAGGCATTGCCCTATTTGCTCCCCTATATTCTCAGTCAATAAAGTTTATAAAATTTTATTTAAAACGAAAATGAATATGACTATTGAATTATATGGTGGAAATTTGTGAAAAATAATGAGATTGAATGAGGCTTAGGAGAATGATGTTATCTTAGAAAATGGAGACTATGGAATAGTGGTTAATCTTCAAGAGTAAAGCATGACTATAGCAACTAATGATTTAAACTAAATCTTATTGAATTAAATGGAGATAAAAAGAAGATGTAGAATATCATTAGACAAATTTCAATTGTTTTTTGGTTCATATTTTCTCTGGGTTATTTTATCTTTTCAGAAAAATATTCTTATTAACATTTCTTGACTAATAAGATACCAAGAGAGCAAAATCTCCAAAACCAAACTTATTTGAAGCAGTGTATACTTTATAATGTCAACATGTTAAATTAATATGTGAAATGAAACTTTTTATACTGGTTGCATACTTCCCAAAGAAACAGAGTTTACGTTATGAAAATAAATATACATACAATCCAATCATGGTTAAAGGCCTGTCTGATACTCATGATATCAGATCCAGAGAAATTAGCCTTATGATTTAATTATTTAATGGTTATGAAATTTGATGTACTCATCGAAAATACTTGACAGACTTTTGAAAGCAGTTTCAGCTAAGGGCATAAAAATACAAGGTCACAGAATTGGTAGACTAGAAGAATATAAGGAATAATTAATTTAATAACAAATCAGTATCAGAGGAAAAGGGAATCAATTTTTGCTTATCTGTTATTGAGTGCTTAATATGTTCTAAATGCTATACATTTATTAACTCACTGAACACTTAAAAAATACAGGAGACTTCACTAGCTATTAGGGAAATGCAAATCAAAACCACAGACCTATCACCTCACACTTGTAAGAATGGCTATCATCAACAGGACAAGTAATAAGTGTTGGAGAGGTTGTGGGTAAAAAGTAATCTTCATACACTGCTAGTGGGAATGTAAATTGGTATAGCCACTATGGAAGACAGTATTGAGTTTTCTCAAAAATTTAATAATAAAATTACCATATGACATAGCAATCCCTCTTCTGGGCATCTATTCTAAAATTTGAAAACATTTATCCATAAAGATATATGCACCTCGATGTTCATAGCAGCATTATTCATGGTGGCCCAAACAACGAAACAACAGAAGTGTCCTTTGATAGATGATTGGATGAAGAAGTAGTACATATATACAGTGAAATATTATTCAGCCATAAGGACGGGAGAAATACTGTCATTTGCGATGACATGGATAGATCCTGAGATGATCATGCTAAGAGAAATAAATCAGACAGAAAAATTGAACACCATATGATCTCACTCATATGTGAGATATAAAAACTGAAAACAACAAACAAACAAGACGAGCAAAGAGAAACTCATAGACACAGACGACAGTTTAGTGGTTACCAGAGGGGAAGGGGAGGAGGCAGATATGGGTGAAGGGGGTCAGATATATGGTGACAGAAGATTTACTTTGGATGGTGAACACACAATGCAACATACAGATGATATATTATTGAATTGTATACTTGAACCTATATAATTTAATTAACCAATGTCACCCCAATGAATTTATTTAAAAAGAGAAGAAAAAATTAACATACTATTAAAAAAGACAGGAGATATAAAATTATTATGAACTCACTATATACATAAGGAAACAGGAAAAAGGCTAAGTGACAATGTTTCCTAGATTACATAGTCAATAAGTGTCAGACCTAGGATTCAAAGATAAGGACTCTGGGATCTACAGTCCATGAGCTTTACTGTCATGACTCTAGAGTCTATGCTCTTTGCATTCATATTACCCTGAGACTTAACTCAGAATTTTGAGTTTTAGTTTAGTTTTCTTCTCTTATCCCCACCCCTTAAACCCTTAAATCCTTAAAACAGGATTTCTCTACCTTGGTACTATTGATATTTGATGGACAATTCTTTATTATAAAGTCTGTCCTGTTCATTGTAAGATATTTAGAAGCATCTCTAGCATCTGCAAACTAGATGCTGTTAACATTTCCCCAACGGTGACAACTAAAAATACCTCCAGACATTGTCAAATAATCTGTTAGGAAACATTTCTTCTTAATGAGAATTACTGCCTTAAATTGAAGATTCTCTTAACTTCCACTTCCTAAATGAGGTTCTGTTGAACACAAATTTCAGGTGTTGATAAATATTGTCTGGATAAACTATGTCTGGAAAATTCTGGGTTATGTATATTAATAGGTTTTCTCAATACTGAATTTCTCTAAAACATGAGCATGCGATATAGATGTTCGCTCACAATAGTAATACAAAGTGTGGTTTGTACCAAACATAATTGGCCTAGGCTTACTTTGTTTGTTTAGTCATTAATTCTATTTGAATAGTGGCCTATTGTAAATTTTAGGAAAATCTGATATAGGCAATGTAAAGAGTTAACATTTTTGAGCAGCTAGTAACTGCTGTCTCTGGTTATTCAGAGCATGGATTTTTTTCTTGTACATTATTCTGACTGACTAAGCTCATTAGTATTTTTTTCCATCATATAATCCTAGGAACACTTCTCCATCACTGCCAAATCTAAACTCCCAGGTTGAGAATTTGGCATGATCATCTTCTTTCCCTGAGAAAGAGAAAAAGTTCCACTGGCAGTGGCATCATATTCTCCCCTGGAGATGGCATTAAGAAAAAAAAAAAATGGTCTTGAGGGAATAAACTAATCAAGAGAAGGCATTGGGTTTATAATAGTTAAAACACAGAAGAACAGTGCCAATAAAGCACCTTGCAAGATAGTGTCGAGGATGCTGAATGCAAAAATATCCTATCTTGGCTCCAGTTGCTGAAGAAGACATAGATACTGCCTCGCTCAGGAAATCTATGCCTTCTTGAAGAACTATCTGTCTTAGGATCCATTGTTGTTGTTGTTGTTATTATTATTATTATTATCATCATCATCATCATCTTATGCCCATTCTCAGTGGTTCTCTCAATCTACAAGAGATTCCTAGTCCTGGCTAACCAACCGGTAGCAGTGTGAATGGCTGTCTATACCTGAGGGATCAGATATACCTGAAGAAAGGCTTCTGAAGGGAGAAGAAAGGATAAGAAATTAGTACCTATTTGAAGAATCCAGGAAGCAGAAGAGAAAGTCAAAAAGTGGGACTGACCATCGCTCATGTGACATTACTATTATGAGGTAGGTCAGAGGTAGAGCTTACCATCCCCCAAAGAAACCAGACTATCATCTTCAAAGGCTGCTCAAAAGAGCTTTGGGATGGAATGCCATTAGAAATTCACTTCCAAGTATAGATACTACATATTATGGGAATTTATACACTGAAATCTCTGCTCTTTTAAAACACTGCTGATATTAATTAAAAATTATAATGTTAAAACAATGATGATGATGATGATGATGATGATGATAGTCATGACGGTATTTACGATGAGCTAAATACCTCCTCTATTTCACTCTCACACATATCATACATGCTTGACAATATTTTGAGTCAAAAAATAACTAGGGAAAATAATTCTCAAGAGAATTCCTGAGAGGTAACATCTCTACAAGTGATAAGTTGAGCACTCCATGTCACACTTGCATTTGGATCACTGTTGTATATGGCTGTTATGCTTAAGATTGCGGTTACTTAAGATTGTGCTTTACTTAAGCCTAAAATATCTCTTAGGTCTCAGACCTGTGGTAAGCACACTTTTCCTTGAATCTCTTAAATATTACAGAAGGTAATACAGTTCCCAGTCTTCTATGTTCAATGAAGTTTAGTAATCTGTCCAACATCTGACTCTAGAGAAATAGCCACTGAAAGCAGGGTACTTGTGTCTATATCCTATAGATCCATTTAGGGAAGATGAATTATGAATACCTTAAGTCAGAGACTTTGCTATGAAGAAGTAGGTGAGAGTGATCTAAGAGGGAAGACTTGGCATACCTGGGCAGGATGGAGTCTGTGAAAATATTGAAAGATATGAGGGAGGAAGGAAGAAGGAAGAAGAAAACAATTGTGTGCAAGTGCCAAAGTGATGACAGTTATTGTTTAATGATGTTAAAAGCAATGAGAAGTTTGTGATTAAAAATCTGAGAAAGTGAGGGAGGTGTCTAAAGACCAGTATTGCCTAATATGCTATTAGTAGTATAGTATATAAGTCATAAGATGAGAATACATAAAGCAATTCCTCTCTTTATTGTATATGCTCCTAAAATGGGAGGAAAATGACACCAGAGTGAAAAAGTTCCTGTGACCCCTGTAGGAGGTTATGGAAAAAGTTATTTTGAGTCTGTCAGGGAAACTATAAAATGTAATTGTATGAGTAGAACATGATAGGTTGGGGATCATATGAATTCTGAAAAATCTTGGACATGAAATATACTAAGTGAAAAAATTTATTGGTGCCCCAAGTAACTGTATTTGAGTGGCCATTATTTTGCTAAGTAATTAATGTTTCTAGAGTTCCTACCATAATGCCTCATCTTCTCCAGTCTGCAGTAAACTCTGCATCTTATGTTCCCTACAGTGCATTCCACCTACTGGTGCCTGAACACTAACTCTCTTACATTCTTTTTGTCACATGCCATGTGTTATTTTTTATTGTTGTTTTCATGTTTTTTTTTTTCTTAAGATTTTTTCTCTCTCTTTTCTTGCTTTATTAGGCATCCTTCCAATTTCTCTGTGTAGGAGTAATTTCTCTTTTGACAACACTCTAAGGAACCCAATATACCACTACCTCTTAGACATACACGTCTCAAATTTATCCTAACCAAACTGAAGTAATCTTATCCTTTAGTTTCACCAACTTTTCATGCAGGTCCTCTTGAATTTTTATTTGCTTTTTTGTTTCAATTAATGACACCAAAATGTACTAAATAACTAAACTTGTCCGTTTTTTTCACATTCTTAGCATACAATGGTTGACCAATATTTTATTTTTTCTCTCTTTAAATTTTATATCCATTTATCCTTTATCATCCCTACTGTTACATTTCATTTTCATCCACTTTTTTTTTTTTTATTACTGCAGTGGCCTCCTAAAGGATTTCCCTGCCTTCTCTTTCATCAACATTTAGACCATTTTTTAATTGGTTCTGGTTTGACATTGATATAATATAAATCTGGTCAAAAAGTTTATTTAAAAAAAAAAGACATCTTTTATCCTCTAAGATTAAAACCAAATTTATATTTATGTACAATTCCCTTCAGAAATTCTAGCTCATTTCAGCTTTACCTTCAATAACCATCTGAAAAGCCACCATACCTATAGCTTTGCTCAATGATATTTACTTACACTGTAATACTAATATCTTTCTGCATTTATATGGGTGTCAATTAGCACAGAATGTTCTAATTGGTCCCATCTAACTCATATTTTATCATTTGAAAACCTAATTCAAGAATCGCCTTCAATAAATCTTCCTTGATATCCCTGAGTCAGATTAGTTTCCTCTTTCTGTTTTATAGAACTTTGTATTAAACTAGTATTTTGCTTGAATTTTAGCTCTCTCTATCCAGTAGGCTGTAAGTACTTGAAAACATTTTTAATATATTTCTCTATATTTTAGCACTACCAGATTTCTTTTTATAAAATATATTCTCAATAAATATGTTATTGGTAAAATAATTAATTACATATAATGAGCAGAGGAGTGATTAAAAACAATAAACTCAGAGTAGCATGCATCAGAGCAAAATATTGACTTTCACCCTAATTGTTCTATGTTCTTGTCTCCTCACCCAGCCTGAAGGTGCCTCCATCAGTACAATGTCCGTCTTCAATAGCTCTGTTATATACCCTCGCTTCCTTCTGACAGGCTTCTCAGGCCTTGAAAGTAGATATGGCTTGATTTCCCTCCCCATTTTCTTTGTTTATGCCACCTCAGTTGCAGGAAACATTACTATTCTATTTATCATCAGAACTGAGTCCTCCCTCCACCAACCAATGTACTACTTTTTGTCAATGTTGGCACTTACTGACCTGGGCCTATCCACTACAACCTTACCTACCATGTTCAGCGTCTTCTGGTTCCATGCCCGAGAGGTCTCCTTCAATGCTTGTCTGGTTCAGATGTACTTCATTCATGTTTTCTCAATTATTGAGTCAGCTGTGCTGTTGGCCATGGCCTTTGACCGCTTTGTAGCAATCCGAGAGCCCCTGCGCTACGCAGCCATTCTAACCAATGGCGTAGTCATTGGAATTGGGTTGGCAATTGCTGCAAGAGCCTTGGCTCTGGTCTTTCCAGCTTCCTTTCTCCTAAAGAGGCTTCAATATCATCCTGTCAATATTCTCTCCTACCCCTTCTGCCTGCACCAGGATCTCATAAAGACAACTGTATCCAGCCGTCGTGTCAGCAGCATCTATGGCCTCATGGTGGTCATCTGCTCCATGGGACTTGATTCAGTGCTCCTCCTTCTCTCCTATGTCCTCATCCTTGGCACAGTGTTGAGTATAGCCTCCAAAACAGAGAGGATGAAAGCCCTCAATACCTGCATCTCCCACATTTGTGCTGTACTCACCTTCTATACACCAATGATTGGGCTATCTATGATCCGTCGATATGGGCAGAATGCTTCCCCAATTATCCATGTGCTCATGGCCAATGTCTACTTGCTGGTTCCACCTCTCATGAACCCCATCGTCTACAGTGTCAAGACCAAGCAGATTCGTGACAGAATCCTCAAGAAATTCAAGCAATAGAAAGTTTAGGTGAAAGTGACTCTAAAGTACAACTTTCCTCAGCTTCTCCTTTGTATATGTGAGAATATTTCATATAATATAGAATTTCGAATCTAAATATTATGAATAATATTTTTCCTTTAAGATACTAGATACAAATCTCAATAATACTAAACTCTATCTTTCAGTCTAGAGAAAAAAGGCATCATTTTATTTTATATTCATGTTGAATATACTGAAGAATATGGTCACTAAATCCAGGTTAGGTCATTGTTAGAACTTTGACTTTCCTTTTAAAAACAAGAAGTAAATGTTTGTGAAACTAAAAGTCATCTAGTCAACAATCTAGTAAAGTACTAGTTATACCTTGTAAAAATTTTTAATTTCTAAAGAAGATTTAGATTTCAAGATAACCCGGGATCTAATATAGACTCTGCAGTCAATATCAAAAATATTTCCCACAAAATTGACCTTAATATGAAAGTATTTTTAATGCATTTTTTGATCTTCTGTTTAAGAGAGAAAAATGTTTCCAGGAAGAAATACTTCCACCAAAAGAAAATGACAAATGAATGAAGCTCAGCACATATTTAGAAGTATAAAAGGAAGACAACTTGGGCCAGAATAATTCAAATGATTTGGGTAGCTCTCAAATGATCCAGAAACTATGATGTTCCTGTGTCTAGGATCTACAGAGGTCCTTTTATTCTGAGCAGTAGAGAGACTTCTGAGACCTAGATTTCATACATTTTGATCTGTTTTTGATCTGTCGGTTAGAGAGATCAAAGAGAGATGTTAAAGACTTCAAATATATAATGGATTTGTCTATTTCTCTTTGGCACACTATTAGTTCTATCCCAGGTATTTTGATGTTCTGTGTTAAGTGTGTAGATATTAAGATTTGTTTTGTCTTCTTGGAAATCTCTTTATCAAAATAAAATTCCCTTCTTTATCCTTGATAATGTTTCTCATTTTAAACTATACCTTTTCTGAAATCAATATAGCTTCTCAAGCTTTCTTTTGATTAGTGTTAACACAGTAAATCTTTCTCTTTTTTTTACTTTAAAAAATATATATTTTTATGGTTCTAGTTTGCTAACTACTGTTCTATTTTTAAAAAATTTTAACTACTTTCTGAGATATAATTTACATACTATGTACTTTATTCATTTAAAGCATAAAATTCAGTGTTTTTAAATGTATTAACAGATCCATATAAACTGTCAGTCAATTTTTATCTCAAAAAAAAATCTCATACTCTTTAGCTATCACCTCTTCCACCACATATCTTTCACCTAGTCCTAGAAACCACCAATCTACTTTCTGGCTCAATAGATTTTCCTATTTTGGACTTTCCTATGAATGCAATAATAAAATATGTGGTATTTTATGGCTGATTTCTTTCACTTAACATCTTGTTGTAGTATGTATCAATACTTCAGTCTTTTTTATGGCTGAATCATATTTCATTTTATGTGTTATATAAATGAGTTAAAGATGGCCCTGTGTAATCACCTTTATATTTTCACAGAATATATTTCACGGCAAGTAGGTCCTTGAGCTCAAGCCCACTAGCACAAAACTGAAATTGTTATGCATCCGATTTCTTTAAATACATCCTAAAAAATATAATCATAAGCATATAGAGATGCCTGATTATATACCTCACAAAATTGCACCTAACTTCTGCTGTCTGTAAATAAGACGAACACTTAATAAAAGATTTTAAACCACTGCTGCACTTCAGAGCTTTCTGACCCAGAGACTACCTTTTATGCTACTGAAATATATGTTAAGAAACATATGCCCTCTCTCCAATTGCCCTCTGCCCTAGGAATTCTCTTGCCCTTTTTCCCTTCAGGTTGATAGCCCTGACCACTCCCATGGAAAGTCTCCTGCTGTGTGGAACACTCACTGGCAACCATACAACCTGTCCAAGTGTTGCCCAAGAAATCTCATTGTGTAATACTGCCATCTTATGGTCAAGCTTTTTCTTTGATTACTCCTTAATTTCCAAGCCCACCCAGTATATATTGTACATTTTGTTTATCATTCAGATGGTTGACAGACATATGGTTTGTTTCCACCTTTTGGCTATTTTGAATAATACTGATATGTATATTCTTGTACATATTTTTACACAGACACATGTTTTTATTTCTCTTGGATATTTACTTCAGAGTGGAATTACTGGTTATACAGTAACTCTAAGTTTAGTTGTTTGAGGAACTGCCAGACCTTTCCAATGTAGCTGTGAATTTCACATTTTACCAATGATATATGAGGATTACAATTTTTCTGTATCCTCAACACTTGCTAATATTTGATTTTTTAAAATTCTAACTGGGTATAAAGTAATATTTTATTGTGGTTTTGATTTGTATTTCACTGATGACCAATAATGTCAAGCATCTATTTGTGTGCTTATTGGCCAGTTGCATATCTTCCTTAAGAAATACCTATTCAGATACCTTGACCATTAAATGTTTGGGTCATATGCTAACTCTATGTTTAACATTTTGTGGAACTACCAAACTGCTTTCCAAAGTTGACACCCATTTTAAAACCCACCAGCAATGTACAAAAGTTCAAATTTATTCAAATCCTTGCCAACACTTGTTATTGTTTGATCTTTTAACATTAGCCAGCATATAAATGAGATATGGTATCTCATTGTGGTTTTGACTTCCATTTCCCCAATGATTAATAATATAGAGGATCTTTTTACATCTTAATTATTGATTTATAAAAATTCTTTCTAGATTCTGGACGCATATTCATTTATATAATTTGAAAATATTTTCTTTCATTCCATGTGTTGTCTATTGACTTTTTTGATGGTGTCCATTGAATCACAAAAATTGTTTATTTTGATTAATTCCAATTTATGTATTTTTTCTTCTTCTTCTTCTTTTTTTTTTGTACTTTTGGTGCCATTCAAATCCATTTCCTAACCTAAGTTCACAAAGTTTTACTCCTATGTTTCCTTAAAATAGTTTTACCATTTTAGTTCTTGTATATAAACCTATAATATATTTCAATATAATTTGTTTGTATATGGTGTGAGGTAGGATCCAAATTCATTCTTTTGCATGTCAAAATCTAACTCTCCTACCATCATTTTTGAAAAGAATAGAATTTATTAAAGCTTAAATATTAAATACAGGCAACAGTATTTGTGGTGTGTTCTTGATTTGAACCTTAGTTTGTACAATTTCCAAATTCATATAGCATCACTATCTTAAAAAATATGCTATAAAAATACAGTTTAAAAGCTTTTGTTTTCTTTCTGTGTGCTGAGCCTAGGAAAAGTATTTTTAATATTCGTACCCCTATATTGATGGATATATGTGGGATATATTCTTATGTTCTTCTTGGTTTCTTATATGTGTCATGCTATTACTCATGTCCATATTTTATGAAATATTTTTAGTCCTAAGAATTATTGTAGGATAGCTAGAATCAGAAGATTTCTATTAAATAATGGCTAAAAAAATACACATTTAAGCAAATTAATTTATGCTGTTGCAGAAAAGCTCTTCTGAGATCCACACATTCCCTTACATCCCTGCAATGTCAGTCTTTAATGCCTCTGAAATCTCTACCTTCTTCTTCGCTGGGATCCCACAGATGGAGTAAGCTCACATTTGGGTCTCCATCCCATTTGTTTCATATACCCTATTGTCATCCTGGGGAACTGCACCATTCTCTTTTTCTTAAAAACAGAGACCTCTTTGAATGAACTATTTCCTATACTATTATCTGTACTATTTCTTCTGCATGCTGGCCCTTTCTGACCTGGGACTGTCCATCTCCTCACTGCCAACCATGCTGAGAATCTTTTTGTTTGATGCCACTGGAATTTCCCCTGATGCCTACTTTGCCCAAGAGTTTTTCATTCATGGATTCTCAGCTATGGAGTCATTAGTTCTTATCATGTCTGTCAATCGCTTTATAGTCATTCGCAACCCTCTGAGATACTCCTCCATTTTAACCACTGTTAGAGTTATTAAAATTGGCCTATGTCTTTTGTTTGTCTTCCCTTTCCCCTTTATTCTAAAGAGGCTGAGATTCTGTAAGAAAAGCCTTCTATCCCACTCCTATTGACTTCACCAGGATGTCATGAAGGTAGCCTGTTCTAACCGTAGGGTCATTATCATCTATGGACTGTTTGTGGCTCTGACAGCTACAGTAGACAGCAATATTAGACAGCAATATTTAGACAATGTATTTCTGTGTCTTACATGCTAATCTTGAAAATTGTTCTGGGTATCATCTCACACAAAGGCTGCCTCAAGTTCCTCAACACTTGTATCTCCCACATTTGTACTGTGCTCATCTTCTGTGTGTCTATCGTCACATCGTCTATTATTTATCAGCTTACCAAAAATGTTTCTTCAGTCATTAGGATCATCATAGCTGATATTTTCCTCCTGGTTCCCCTGCAAATGAAATCCACCATGTACCCTGTGAAGAGTCTGCAGATTAGAAATTTTATCCTTCTAAAATTATGTGAGAAACAAGGTTGATGGGAAATTTCAGCTATAACTAATGCCCAGCTCATTTGAAAATTTTTGAGCAAATGTAGGGATCCAAGAATAACAATGAAATAGTAGAGATGTAATATAAGTATATACTGCATACACTCAATAAGTCCATCAAACTTCAGTTCATTAATTAATTAAGAAGCAGCAACATTCTAGATAAAATGACTTGGAAGTTATGCTTGGAATCATGTTATGCTTATAATTATGTTTCTTACCACCTTTCTCATTTTTATCTCTCTACTCAACTTATCCACTGGCTCTATAAACATATCAATATCAGCTGCAGCAGCACAATCCTCATTGTGATCACAGAAAAATTTAATGTATTTGATTTTTTAAATGTTCATTTTGAAATAGACAATCTTGACTCTAATTAACTCAGGCAAGATCAGTAGTCACTGAAGTGTACTGAAAGATTAAGTACACATCCACAGCCATACACAGAGTGTGTATCTCCTAAACACCTATCTTGTGTGGGTATGTGTTTATAGATTTTATAAGCAATTCTAATATACTACTAAAAATCTCCCTGTTCTTCAGTAGTGTAAAGTATATTTGGAGATATGAGCCTCATGTGTAAAAAGCAATTAAAATTAAATGCAAAAAATAATTGACAAGAAAATATTTCATTCTTTCAATTTTTCAAGTTTCTACAATGAATTTTAGAAATTCCATCCATTGATATGCATATTGGGTTATCTGTCCCTCATTGAAGTTTGTCTAGCGTCTTTTATTTACTGCTGTTATAACCCTAACCAACAGTATTATTTCTTTATTATCTATAGTCTATGTTAACACATAAATAATTTGAAAGAAAGATTTTATCTTTTATTTACGTTAGGGTCCACCAATGTGGCTAGAACATACTCGGTGTTTATTTTATGTTGTTGAAAGCATACCGGTCTTGAAATTTAGACAATTTTGAAGTTGTGAATAAAATCTATGCTAGAAAAACAAAAGAATCAATTAGATTATGTCTGGAAAACCTATTAATATAGAGCTCACTTGTTCTACTAATTAATTACTTAAGACAGAAATGAAAATAAAAGTTAGTAAAAATAGTATTCAAAATATATTAAGAAATGGAGAAATTCCATGTATATAAGGGATCTAGTCAGGTTCTCACTAAGGTTCCCTCACTGAAATTAGACCTACTTCATATAAACACTAGTAGTATCATTAATTAACATTCAATTTTACAAATCAAAATTCCTGTATTAATAACATAGACCCTCCGTCGCACGTGAAATAAAATTAAATGATGTTATTTTAATCAATGAAAAATCATTTTGGGTAGGATATCACTATGGCTTACAGATTTGAAGTTTAAATTGTATGAAAGATGGGAACCTGTAACCCTCTAAAATGCTTGAAGAGATCCTTAGCATCGCCAGCTCTCACCTTCTTCATCTCTCCCAGCTTCTATCAGTAGTTTGAATAAAGCTAACCCACATGGTGAAGAAAATGGTCATGAGATGGAGAAATTGGAGCTGAGAGGGCACTGCTTACATCCTAGCTAGAGGAAAGAGAACTCCACTCTCAGACCACTTAGTGATCTAATGAAAGGGCTACATAGTGCACCTTACTTAACCTCCTCAAACCAGAACGCATCTTGATGCCCACAAATACAAAGTTAATGTGACTGGCAAAACTGGGTCATGTGCCAATTCCAATGGCACTGCCAGAATCACTGTGGCTAGAATAAACAAAAGAAATTTCTCTTCCTAGAAATTTTGAAGAAGTGGCATTTGGCAATAATAAACAAAACAAAACTAAATAGATGTAAACAAAACAAGCACTTGTCTACTAAAACTAACTCCAAAGATGGCAGTGAGAAGTAATAGTATCCAGAATATCATTTAAGAAAAGCAATTAGTAAATGATGCATAGAAATTAATCAACATAGTAGCCTATAGAAATTTTATTTGGAGTTACTAGAAAGTGAAGAAATTTTTGTATCACACCAGGAATTAGGAGCCAATGTATTTAATAATAATATTTATGGAAATGTTGTCACCTTCAGAATGCTATGATTTAAATTTTTTTTAAATTATAGTTGGCATACAATACAGGTGTAATACATAGTGATTCAATGTTTATATATCTTATGATGAGATCAACACACTAAGTCTAGTAACATGGCATTTTCTTTTTCTTTAATGATACAGGTTAGATTGGATTAGGGGCCCACTCAACTCCAGTATGACCTAATTTTAACTTAAATAATTATATCTACAATAACTCTATTTCCAAATATGGTCACAGCCCAAGGACTAGGGGTTATTATTTTAACATATGAATTTTGGGAGGACACAAATCAGACAACAACAAAGAGTAAGCCAAAATATCAATCATTGTTGAGTACAAAGTAATTTTCAGTTGCAGAAAGATTTTGAAACTATACCTCCCACTCATCCTATCTTTACAATTTACATAAAGATGCTTTCCAGGAAAATTAGGGAGCTATCTGTAAAATGGGAAGATATGAGGTATGAGGAGCAATGAATCCAAAACAGGAGCGTGGTACAGGGTATTCCCAACTAGGAACATGAAAAGTAACCCATTCAGGTTGGAGTTGTAGAATCGAGGCCACTGAGAGGGAAATCTCCCAGAAAAAAAAAAAAAGTAGTTAAATCAATGTCTATTGAAATACTTCACATTGCAGGTTTTTGGAAAAAATAATCCAAGTTGTCTTAGTCATTAAAGAGAACTTTATGAAAGCAATCGAAGTGTCCTACAATAGATGGCTGGATAAAAAAGCTGTGGTACATATATACAATGGAATATTACTCAGCTATAAAAAGAGATGAAATACTGACATTTGCGACAACATGGATGAACCTCTAGATAATCATGCCAAGTGAAATAAGCCAGATAGAAAAAGCTGAAAACCACATAATATCACTTATAAGTGAGATATAAACCTAAAAGCAACAAATGAACAGGACAAACAAACAGAGACTCATGAACATGGACAATAGGCTAGTGGTTATCAGAGGGTGGGGAGGAGGCAGTGGGGAGGGAAGTAGTTGGGGTAAAAGGGGTCAAATATATGGTGACCGAGAGCAATCTAACTATGGGAGGGTAACACACAATGCAATATATATATGCCTTACTGTTAAATTGTACACCTGAAACTTACTGGATTTTGTTAACCAATGTCACCAAAAATTAAAAAAAAAATAAAAAAAAAGGAAGGAACTTATTGGCTCTTACAACAATAAAGATGTTTGTCTGCTTTTATATGAGATGTTTGAATAACTAAATTTTGTCACTGGGGAAAATTTTGTTTTAATTTTTGCTCTTGAGATTCTGTGTCTCATCTTCAGGTGTACCACATAGTGATTCCCTATATGGATCCAAGATACCTTTTAGCAGTTCTCAAGATTAGTTGTGTCCAAGTTCATACTCACAGAGGAAGAAATATGTCTTTAGCACATCTTAAGATTAATTTTGATTATATGCAAAGACCTGATTGAACCCAAGAGGAGATTTCATTGTATATGTACAAGAAAACAAAAAATATAAATTTATAGGAGATAGCTTTAATGTTTGTATAGAATAATGGAAAACTGGCAATGTCAGATGAAAGATGCTACTTCTTATACTTTGTATTCAATGCTCTATTTCTTTAACTAGATACTGTCTTAGAGAGGTTCCCAGAAACTTAATAAAGAGATTAATGTTGTGCAATAAAGAGATCTAATTCTTTTAATCTAAAAAGTACACTGTAATAAGATCTACAAGATATATACATGATTATTCAAAAGAAAAATAACTATAGAATTGGTAGAATATAAATGATCCCTCAATCTGTTTTGCATGAAGAGTATTGATGGGGTTATTCTTGTGAGCTGAAAACTAAAATAAAAATAATAACAATAATAATAACAAAAATAATTGACCACTTACTATGTATAGGACACTATTCTAATTGCCTCAGTAACTTATAAAATTGGGTTACATATTCACTCACTTGGAGATATAATGATGCTTTCACAGTGTGTTAACTATAAATGACTAATTATTTTATCTCCACTTTTTACTTTTATTTATAAAAACTTCAGTTTGCCTCTATATTCCTTGAGCTTTTATGTTTCTGGAACAAAATCTAGAAGTTTGTGAGCAGTCTCTGAGGACTCATTCCCAGAGCTCTGTGTAAAATTGGGATTAAATGGAATTTATCCTTAGAAAAATCTCTTAGGTACTAGAAGCATAATATAAACATGCCCTCCATGTGATGCTCAAAGAGAGGAGTAAATACTGTGCTGTTTGATGCTTTATGTAAGTGTCAATTGCTACCAAAACAGGAGCGTGGTACAGGGTATTCCCAACTAGGAACATGAAAAGTAACCCATTCAGGTTGGAGTTGTAGAATCGAGGCCACTGAGAGGGAAATCTCCCAGAAAAAAAAAAAGTAGTTAAATCAATGTCTATTGAAATACTTCACATTGCAGGTTTTTGGAAAAAATAATCCAAGTTGTCTTAGTCATTAAAGATAACTTTATGAAAGCAACCGAAGTGTCCTACAATAGATGGCTGGATAAAAAAAGCTGTGGTACATATATACAATGGAATATTACTCAGCTATAAAAAGAGATGAAATACTGCCATTTGTGACAACATGGATGGACCTCTAGATAATCATGCCAAGTGAAATAAGCCAGTTAGAAAAAGCTGAAAACCACATAATATCACTTATAAGTGAGATATAAACCTAAAAGCAACAAATGAACAGGACAAACAAACAGAGACTCATGAACATGGACAATAGACTAGTGGTTATCAGAGGTGGGGAGGAGGCAGTGGGGAGGGAAGTAGTTGGGGTAAAAGGGGTCAAATATATGGTGACCGAGAGCAATCTAACTATGGGAGGGTAACACACAATGCAATATATATATGCCTTACTGTTAAATTGTACACCTGAAACTTACTGGATTTTGTTAACCAATGTCACCAAAAATAAAAAAAAATAATAAAAAAGGAAGGCACTTATTGGCTCTTACAACAATAAAGATGTTTGTCTGCTTTTATATGAGATGTTTGAATAACTAAATTTTGTCACTGGGGAAAATTTTGTTTTAATTTTTGCTCTTGAGATTCTGTGTCTCATCTTCAGGTGTACCACATAGTGATTCCCTATATGGATCCAAGATACCTTTTAGCAGTTCTCAAGATTAGTTGTGTCCAAGTTCATACTCACAGAGGAAGAAATATGTCTTTAGCACATCTTAAGATTAATTTTGATTATATGCAAAGACCTGATTGAACCCAAGAGGAGATTTCATTGTATATGTACAAGAAAACAAAAAATATAAATTTATAGGAGATAGCTTTAATGTTTGTATAGAATAATGGAAAACTGGCAATGTCAGATGAAAGATGCTACTTCTTATACTTTGTATTCAATGCTCTATTTCTTTAACTAGATACTGTCTTAGAGAGGTTCCCAGAAACTTAATAAAGAGATTAATGTTGTGCAATAAAGAGATCTAATTCTTTTAATCTAAAAAGTACATCGTAATAAGATCTATAAGATATATACATGATTATTCAAAAGAAAAATAACTATAGAATTGGTAGAATATAAATGATCCCTCAATCTGTTTTGCATGAAGAGTATTGATGGGGTTATTCTTGTGAGCTGAAAACTAAAATAAAAATAATAACAATAATAATAACAAAAATAATTGACCACTTACTATGTATAGGACACTATTCTAATTGCCTCAGTAACTTATAAAATTGGGTTACATATTCACTCACTTGGAGATATAATGATGCTTTCACAGTGTGTTAACTATAAATGACTAATTATTTTATCTCCACTTTTTACTTTTATTTATAAAAACTTCAGTTTGCCTCTATATTCCTTGAGCTTTTATGTTTCTGGAACAAAATCTAGAAGTTTGTGAGCAGTCTCTGAGGACTCATTCCCAGAGCTCTGTGTAAAATTGGGATTAAATGGAATTTATCCTTAGAAAAATCTCTTAGGTACTAGAAGCATAATATAAACATGCCCTCCATGTGATGCTCAAAGAGAGGAGTAAATACTGTGCTGTTTGATGCTTTATGTAAGTGTCAATTGCTATGGAAGAGATCAGTGATTTTTAGAGAATAAATGTGGGAGTAAATGGAAAGATACATGGGCAGAGCAGGCTGAGAGCTGGACAATGTGGCCAACTAGGGAGGAAAAATAAAATGTGTGTGTATGTGTGTGTGTTTAAATGGTGATGAGATTATCTTTAAAATCTCTTAGAAAGATCCAAAGCATTTAATATATTCTTGTCATTTACACTGGATGAAATAAGTAAATTCACAGCAAGAGAAAGGAATGAGGCTAGTGGGGACTTACTGTTGAGAGAGGGCTTCTAGTGTTGCTCTAGAATAAGCAACAGGGACACAATAACCTTGGCTTTGGCCATCATCTTTCTGCTAGGCAATGTTTTTTAAACTGGCCAGGATGTCTACAGTTTTATAGAATACAAGTAAGAGCCAGTGCACCTGGCAGCACTCATTCTCTCTTGGACTGAACTCAGAAAAGATAGTTTATTATTATTTTTTAACCTTGGTATGTTTTCTATATTATAAAACAGATAATTAAAATGATAAAAAAGTGAAACTATACTAAGGACAAAAGGAATGATTTCTATGCTTTAATTGCAATTGCAGTACCACACACCCTAGGCTGTTTCTTTACCTCATTCTGAGTGGCTTGATTTGTTCTGCAGCATTTTGAAGTCATTGTTTAAGTATCTTTCTCTATCCCCTTTAGATAATTGCACAAGTGGATTCTTCTCTTCGAGAAAGCTGTAAAAAACAACTTCTCTAGTACCCAAACCATCTGAGGTCTTCAGGGTTTTCTATCCTGATTTTCAGGGTCTTGAACTGGTAGGGGAAGTAACCAAGCAAGTGTTTGTACCCTAGCATTAGTAAAATTAACACAGGTAAAATTAACAGGTGCTCTGAGAGTACCTGATATGATGTGGATGCTGAACAAATGTGGTCAAATGGCATTAGACAACTCTCCTTCACCCTTTCCCAAATGATACTCTGCAGTATGTAAGTTATGAACAATGGCTGTTTCTGCTCCTGGCCAAGCATCTCAAGGAGACAGCAACTGTCTGAGAACATGGGACTGTGTCTCTTATAATCTGATTTGCTATCTTTGAGAGGCTACTGAACTTGGGTCAGAGTTTTTACATATGTATCTCTATGGTGAATAATAAGGA
>NW_011889212.1:314132-337882 GCF_000151845.1 Pteropus vampyrus | reverse complement strand
AGATATAATGATGCTTTCACAGTGTGTTAACTATAAATGACTAATTATTTTATCTCCACTTTTTACTTTTATTTATAAAAACTTCAGTTTGCCTCTATATTCCTTGAGCTTTTATGTTTCTGGAACAAAATCTAGAAGTTTGTGAGCAGTCTCTGAGGACTCATTCCCAGAGCTCTGTGTAAAATTGGGATTAAATGGAATTTATCCTTAGAAAAATCTCTTAGGTACTAGAAGCATAATATAAACATGCCCTCCATGTGATGCTCAAAGAGAGGAGTAAATACTGTGCTGTTTGATGCTTTATGTAAGTGTCAATTGCTATGGAAGAGATCAGTGATTTTTAGAGAATAAATGTGGGAGTAAATGGAAAGATACATGGGCAGAGCAGGCTGAGAGCTGGACAATGTGGCCAACTAGGGAGGAAAAATAAAATGTGTGTGTATGTGTGTGTGTTTAAATGGTGATGAGATTATCTTTAAAATCTCTTAGAAAGATCCAAAGCATTTAATATATTCTTGTCATTTACACTGGATGAAATAAGTAAATTCACAGCAAGAGAAAGGAATGAGGCTAGTGGGGACTTACTGTTGAGAGAGGGCTTCTAGTGTTGCTCTAGAATAAGCAACAGGGACACAATAACCTTGGCTTTGGCCATCATCTTTCTGCTAGGCAATGTTTTTTAAACTGGCCAGGATGTCTACAGTTTTATAGAATACAAGTAAGAGCCAGTGCACCTGGCAGCACTCATTCTCTCTTGGACTGAACTCAGAAAAGATAGTTTATTATTATTTTTTAACCTTGGTATGTTTTCTATATTATAAAACAGATAATTAAAATGATAAAAAAGTGAAACTATACTAAGGACAAAAGGAATGATTTCTATGCTTTAATTGCAATTGCAGTACCACACACCCTAGGCTGTTTCTTTACCTCATTCTGAGTGGCTTGATTTGTTCTGCAGCATTTTGAAGTCATTGTTTAAGTATCTTTCTCTATCCCCTTTAGATAATTGCACAAGTGGATTCTTCTCTTCGAGAAAGCTGTAAAAAACAACTTCTCTAGTACCCAAACCATCTGAGGTCTTCAGGGTTTTCTATCCTGATTTTCAGGGTCTTGAACTGGTAGGGGAAGTAACCAAGCAAGTGTTTGTACCCTAGCATTAGTAAAATTAACACAGGTAAAATTAACAGGTGCTCTGAGAGTACCTGATATGATGTGGATGCTGAACAAATGTGGTCAAATGGCATTAGACAACTCTCCTTCACCCTTTCCCAAATGATACTCTGCAGTATGTAAGTTATGAACAATGGCTGTTTCTGCTCCTGGCCAAGCATCTCAAGGAGACAGCAACTGTCTGAGAACATGGGACTGTGTCTCTTATAATCTGATTTGCTATCTTTGAGAGGCTACTGAACTTGGGTCAGAGTTTTTACATATGTATCTCTATGGTGAATAATAAGGAGTCAGAAGAATTCAGGCTTTCATTGTGTGAGTACCTATACACTTGGATCTGTGATTCATTTTTATTATGTATTGCTTAAAGGCATTTTTGACTGCCTCTGTAGTGTATCAACTTGGCTCTCGGTGCAGTCTCAATGTTTTCAGTGTCACTCATAGAGAGTGCATCTCCTAGAGTGGAAGCACATCCTACTCTCTTCCAAAGTGAATGGCAAACTTTAATTATTAGAGGTCTGCACTGAGCTTGCTACAAGCTTACACATTTAGAATTAGAACTCAATCAGCAGGCAGAATGAAAACTCTTAATATATCCTTAATTTGGCCTATTAAATGGCTATGGGGCTGATATAATATGTCCATCAGTAAGAGGCCTGCTCATATATTAAACATGCTATTAACTCTATGCTGAAACACTGAGCTAGCAATTGGCACACCATCTCCTTCTTCCTCTGATCTCTGTTCTCCTGATATACCTCTCTCTCTCTCTCCTCCCGCTCTCTTTCATTTTTTTCTTTACAGGAGAAGCAGCTTGACTTCTTTTAATCTTTGACCAGTGACAACATGCTATATCTCAACAGGAGCCTTTTTCACCCAGCCACATTTTTCCTCATTGGAATCCCAGGTCTGGAAGAAGTCCATGCATGGATCTCTCTGCCTTTCTGCTCTGTTTACCTTGTGGCTTTACTGGGCAATGCCACAATCCTGCTAGTCATCAAGGCTGAGCAGACCCTTCGGGAGCCCATGTTCTACTTTCTGGCCATCCTTTCAACAATTGATTTGGCCCTTTCTACAACCTCTACACCTCGTATGCTGGGTATCTTCTGGTTTGATGCACACGAGATTAACTTTGGAGCTTGTGTGGCTCAGATGTTTCTGATCCACGCCTTCACTGGCATGGAGGCTGAGGTCTTACTGGCTATGGCCTTTGACCGTTATGTGGCAATTTGTGCTCCACTCCATTATACAACCATCCTGACATCCCGGGTGCTGGTGGGTATCAGTATGTGCATATTAATTCGTCCAGTCCTGCTTACACTTCCCATGATCTATCTCATCTACCGCCTACCTTTTTGTCAGGCTCGGATAATAGCTCATTCCTACTGTGAGCATATGGGCATTGCAAAGTTGTCCTGTGGAAATATTCGAATCAATGCTATCTATGGGCTCTTTGTTGTTTCCTTTTTTGTCTTGAACTTGGTCCTTATTGGTATCTCCTATGTTTACATTCTTCGTGCTGTCTTCCGCCTCCCATCCCAGGATGCACGGCTAAAAGCCCTAAGCACGTGTGGTTCTCATGTTGGAGTCATCTGTGTTTTCTATATTCCCTCAGTCTTCTCTTTCCTCACCCACCGATTTGGACACAACATACCTCGCTATATTCACATTCTTGTTGCCAATCTCTATTTGGTTATCCCACCCTCGCTCAACCCCATCATTTATGGTGTGAGAACAAAACAGATACGAGAGAGAGTTCTCTGTGTCTTTATTAAAAAATAAGACTCTTATCACATTCTTTTACTAATGATTTTGTAAGAAAGGTTTTGTGTTTGTGCCTTATTGAATATCTCCTGGTCCTAATCTGTTGCTGCCAGGTTGTGATACAAGATGATTTTTCTTAGCTTTGACTAATCAATTTTAAGACATGTGACAACTTCATTGCATCTCAAGTTAAAAGCTAATGTGCTATCTTGAAAGGAAGTTGTATGGCCTCAGTGTGCATATCTTTGTATAGAGTCCTTGATGGCATAAGGCTGCTTCAAGAACATATCTGGGTCTTCTGTGCTTTATAATTAGAGAAATGCAGCACTGAAAATTTAACCTACTTAATTAATTAACCTACTTAATTAATTAATTAACTATTTTATTCATTCATGCATGTGTTCATTTAACTTATATTAATTTTTTATTATATATCTTGAATCTTTTTAATTTCTAGGCATATATTAATGCACTGAACTGTACAAATGACTTGCCTCATGGAGCTTGCATTCTATTGCTTTTAAAAATAAGCCAAGTTCATGGGTTCAAAAAATTCATTGCCAAATTTGTAGCTTGAATAGGAATAGTCTGCCAAATATGTAAGACTCAGAGGAATGATAGGCAAAACAAACATATAATAAAAAACTATTTCTCACTAACATCAACAGTACCATCATTGACTGCCTCTCTGTGCTCAGATCCATAGCATAAGCATAAAGTGGTTTTGTAATCAAATTACAGATAGTATTTCTATCCATGTGATGCATTCTGGCCTTTGCCTATCATTTTAATCAATTTTATTCAGAATTTACATTTGACCCTAAAATATTCTATCCCCAAATCCAAGATCTTTCATCCTAGACCCATGATCTATTTCTAGTTCCCCCGCTGACTTTAATGTACAAGATATAAAAAGTATTTTTTAAAATATGAGACTTTGGGCTTTCAAAAGATTAATTCAATAATAAAATTTACCAAGGACGAAACAACAAGGAACTTTTGCACTATCAAACTTGTCACATTTAAAAATTTAATATTATTTTCTCTTTTTCAGACTTTAAAAATAAGAAACTAAAGTTTATAGCAAATATCTTTGTTCTTAAAACTCACAAATTAACAACTTTTAACATTACACTCATCTCAAAGATAATGAACTATATACAGAATTATGGTTGAAATCACCTTTGACACTGTCCCACACATTTTCTCTCTTATTTTTCCAGAGGCAAAGTCAATCATGTGTTTTTCTAACATCACAATGCAAAATATTTAGTTTACAACCAATCACAGTATTTTAATTAAATAATTTATTATTAATTTAAATAGATTAAAATTTTTTTTGTTTTATAACATTGGTTTTATTTATGTATTCATCTATTAGTCATATCATTATTTAATTAGAAAATATGCTGTGCATTCTTTCACTTATTTTTTGTACACTTTTAGATAATTTACCCAGGTTTTATACTTTAAGATAGAATTATTGGGTAGCAGGATTATAATCAACTAGATCACATTTCTGCTTTCTTGATCTTTGCTTTTGATCACTTTTTTTTTAATTTCACATTTTCCAGTATGTCCTTTTTTCCTTGACTTTTGCACCTTCCTAATTAAACTTTGTTTTTTTAACATAAAACATTAGCTTTCTAACAAACAGAACTGTAAGATAATAAATTTGTATTGATTTAAGGGGCTAAATTTCTGGTAATTTAACAGCAATATTAGAAAACTAATATAGCTTTGTTCTTAAGATCATCGCCATGGGTGCGGTAGACAAAGAAAGGTAGAGAAAATGATCTGTGATGAAGTGGCAACAAAGTATCAGACAGATGTTTATATACAGGCATCTGGAGCTGGAGCCCAGTCCTGAATTAAGGTGACTTGGGTAAGCTTTTATATTGCTTCACCAAGTCATACTAGGGGCTTCTCTGGGAGGGGGATTTGATCTTGGGCTAGGCAGTTCTTGCTAGGCAAGAGAAGAACCGAAGAGAGACAGCTGAGGACTCTCAGTAAGATTCCCAGTAGTTGGAGAAATTAGTACTTCAGATATGAAAGATGGATATAAATAACACACTGTGGTATCCACCACAAAACCCAACTAGGGTTTTGAGTAGTGGAGATATTACTGTACAACTCAATCTAATTTGTTAGGAATTTGCCATTTGTTTCTTCTTGGTCTAGCTTAAATCTTCAAGACCTAGAAAAAGATTTATATCCACCTCGTATTTGAAATATAACTATACTTTGTGTTGGCAGGTATACGCTAGGCTGCTTATTTTTGTCTTTTAATAATTGTTCCTATAGATTCTGAAGTTTACATATATGAATTATTTTTAATATCAATTTTAACATATCTAGAGTTTTTTTTTGGGGGGGGTGACAATAGTTACCTAGACAGCCACCTTGACAACAAAGACTGTCACATTATTTATTAAAAACATGAGAAACCAAATTTTTTATCATAGTCTACTTGACAATATGTCTAAGTGATGTTCTTAGTAAATATTCATTTATGATAGTTTTCATTGTTAAATTGTTGTGATCATTATTTAAACATTTTAAACTTCATAAATTAGAATGAGAATAACTGTTACCTATATAATAATGGCCCCAAATTTTGACATTGTATGTTATTTCAAAACGTGTTCTGTATGATTGACTTTTTTATTGGAATTACATAATATATTGTTTTATATATTTCAAGTGTATTTATAAATAAAAGTGTGCACATTATGTGTAGATTCCTTATATACTTTTATTTTAATGTAAGTATAATAATATGTTTGTATGAAATGCTATTTTGTCCATTTAAATATTTATTTTGTTTTTGCATTCATTCAAAACAGCATAATAAAAATTTTTGCAGGAAAGCTCATTCTATATTTTAAATAGATAATATAATTATTCAACATTTCCAGTGATATTTATTTCATCTAGACCCATTTAAAATCTCTCATTTTCTATTAGCTGGTAGTAATCCTTTAGCATTTCTTGTTCTTTAGGTCATCTGGCAATAGAATCTGTTGGTTTTTGTTTATCTCAAAATATCTTTATAGATGTTTTTATATTTTTCTAGATATATCTTTACAGATAACTCAAGAAGAAAAAAATCTGAATAGACATTTAAAATGTAAAGAAATTGAGTTAGTAATTGATCCTAGGTTCAGATATTTTCATTGATGAACTCATATGTTTAAAGAGGAATTAATATCTCACAATACTGCATAAACATTTCCAAATCATATGAGTAGAAAATACTTCCCAATTCATTCTATGAGGCCATCACCCTGATATCTAAGCCAGACAAACATATTACAAGAAAGAAAACAACAGAGTGATGTACCTTATGAATACAGACATAAAAATATTGACATAATATTAGCAAACTTAGTCCAGCAACATATAAAGAGGATTATACATCATAATTAAGTGGTATTTATCCTAGGAATTCAACATTGATTTATCACAATAAAATCAAAGTATTACACTTCATTAATAAAACAAAGGATTAAACTATATGATCATCTCCATATAGAAAAAGATTTCGACAAAAATTCAACACAAAATAATTCAGTCATTTTGGGAAACAGTTCAACTATTCATCAAGATATGAAACTTAGAGTTACCATATGATCCAGCATTTCCACTCTGAGCCATATACCCAAGAGAATTTAAAACACATGTCCACAACAAGCTTGTATGTGAATGTTCATAGTAACATTCGTCACAATAGCTCCAAAGTGGAAAAAATCCAAATGATAAATGAATAAACAAAGTACATTATATTCATACAATGGAATATTATTTGTCATAAAAGGGGTTAAGTACTGATGCATACTATGAAATAAATGAATCTCGAAAACATTATGTTGTGTGAAAGAAACCAGACACCAAGGGACACATATTGTATGATTCTATTTGTATGAAATAATCAGAATAGGCAAATCCACAATGACAGAATGGAGATTAATAGTTGCCATCAGCTGTGGGGATGAAACACTAGGGAATGACTACTAAAGGGCATAGGGTTTTTTTGTGGGGTGATGAAAACATTTTGAAATTATATACTGTAATGGTTTCATTGCTTCTGTGAATATTATGTCCTTAGCATCTCAGCTATCTCTGTAAACTGGAGACCAGAACCATTTCTATGGTTAGAGAGACCCACTCACTGAAGTGAGGGAAAGTTTGGGGTTTGAACCCTACTTAAGTGAGGGGCGGTTTTCAAAAGAAGTAGTGCCAACTCCACATAGATATATTTTCAAGTGTGTATGTAGTTACATTTGCATGAGTTGTAAGTGAAGACCTTACAACAGTCTTCTGGAACCTTCAACAGGCTTGTCGAAACACAAAATAAGCTAAAGATCCAAAAACAGAAAAAGGAAGCAGTATAATGTATCGATTTGTAGCACAGATTTTGGAATCAAACATTTGGGTTCAGTTTTCATTTTTGTTACTTTCTAGCTGTATGGCCTTGGGAAAGTTGCTAAAATTTTCTATAGCTCAAGTTTTCCATTTGTGTAATGGGAATAAACATAGTATCTATGTCATAGGGCTGCTGTTTTGAAGATTAAAGAAGTTAATGTGTTTGAACATACTCTGCACATACCTCTTAATACTTATATTTAATAATACGTTAAATAAAAGCAGTCCTTTCTGTAGCAATGGGATAATAGCTGCTGGTAGGAAGATCTCACAGGAAAAAAAAAAGGATTAAGCATATATCTTTAGGACACTTTAAATTACAAGTAAAAGGCACCTCGATTTTACTAAAATGTTAAAAGAAATTTTGTCTCACTTTAAAACAAAATAAAAATGTTAGTCTGAATTCCTTGCCACTAAGAAGCTGGTCTGATTTTTTGTCTCCAAGGAATATTTCTTTCAGTATTTTGGAGTTGACATTCTGCAACACATTTTGATCCTAAGGATGACTCTTACTACGGTCCTGGGACTTCTATCTGCAGCAACTCAGGAATAGATGTTTCATCATTCCCAAACAGCAGAAAAAGAGGAATGAACTTGTTAATGTTTCTTAGGCCATGTCCTAAAATCAGCTCTGAGTTTACCAGGTGCACATGCACACACGCACACAACAGTGTCCAGGAATTATATTATATTTATTATATTTGAATGCCATATATATTTATTATATTTGAATGCCATATATGTTTGAATGCCATATATATCTTCAAAAACGCAGAGTTTAGGGGCACTGACCTCTGTACAGTGGAAACTCCCCATATGACTTTTGACTCTCCTCAAACTTAACTACAGTGGGTGCTTCACATCCTCACATCAGGGGATTCAACCAACCCCAGATTTAGTCATTTTTTGGAACCACGGTTGGGAACCCATCATTGGGAATCTGCAGTTGGGAATGTGAAAATACTGTTTTCTATCCTCTGTTGGTTGAATCTGTGGATGTGAAACTCATGGAGAGACAGGAAAGGCTATATTTATTGAAAAAATCTGTGTATAAGTGGACCCATGCCATTCAAAACCATGTTGTTCAAGGGTCAACTGTATGTATATATGTATATATATGAAATTTAAAATTTTCAGGTTCAGTTTCAGGGTTTGTGTGATGTAACTGGAAAGACAAAAAAGTCAAAAAGATTTAACTCATGCTTTGTAGTTTGATCTTTATATTTTAAGCCTAATCATGCTTTTTCTTAAGTATGGTCTAAGATGTTTGCACAAGTGTGTAGTAAAGAAATATAATTCTTCTATTCAAAATAATTTTAATCTAGTGAGTATGAGAAATATGTACACATTTGACTGAAAATGAAGGAAATATATTTAAGATAAAAGACAACTTCCAGAACAAATGTTATAGACTTAGTGGCATCAGGGAATTCTCAGTCTGGTTTAATAGGTCGAAGGTATATGAAGGTGGTGGTGTGAGCTAAATTCTATTTTAATTGACCACTGAAAATGTTCCAGGTATCATATTAAGTACCTGAGAGTCACTACTTAATTTATTCCTCAAAATATCCTATGTTGGAATTGTTATCATTCCTAATTTTCCAGCTGAGGAAACTGGTGATGGCCAGAGGGGAGAGAGCTTAGGGGTCTGGGAGAAAGGGGTTGAAGGGTTAAAGAAGTTCAAATTAGTAAATGATAGATGGTCATGGGGATGAGGAGCACGGCATAGGGAATGCAGTTAGCATTAATGTAATGGCTAGGTGTAGATCCAAGAGAGAGAAAGGACAATCAGGGAGATCTTTTCATAAAGTATAAAATGTCTAATCAATGTACTGTATACTTAAACTAATGCTAAAATATATTTTTTTAAAAAAACCTTTCTTTTACACCATCAACTTTCCTCCTCCCCCTCCCCCACTACCCTCTGGTAACCAGTAGATTATTGTCTATGTCCATGAGTCTCTGTTTGTCCTGTTCGTTTATTGATTTTAGGTTTATATCTCACATATAAGTGATATCATGTGGTCTTCAACTTTTTCTCTTGCTTATTTCATTTGGCATGATTATCTCAAGGTCTGTCCATGTTGTTGCAAATGGCAGTATTTCATTTCTTCTTATGGCTGAGCAATGTCCCATTGCATATATGTACTACAGCTTCTTTAACCAATCATCTATCAAAAGGTATTTCAGTTGTTTGCGTGTCTTGGCTACCATGAATGATGGTGCAATGAACATCAGGGTGCATATGTCTTTATGGATAAATGTTTTCTAAATTTTTGGGTAATACCAGAAGAGGGATTGCTGCATATGGTAGATCAATTCTTAGTTTTTTGAGGAATCTCCATACTGTTTTCCATAGTGGCTGTACCAATTTGCAGTCCCACCAGCAGTGTATGAGAGTTCCATTTTCTCTGCATCTTTTCCAATATTTGTTATTACTTGTCCTGTTGATTATAGCTATTCTAACAGCTATGAGGTGGTATCTCATTGTGGTTTTGATTTGCATTTCTCTAATAGCTAGCGAAGTTGAGCATCTTTTCATACATTTTTTGGCCATTTGTATATCTTCTTGGGAGAAGTGTTTGTTCAGGTCCTCTGCCCATTTTTTAAATTAGATTGTTTGTTTTTTTATTGTTATTGAGTTGTATGAGTTCTTTGTGTATTTTAGATATTGGGCCCTTATCAGAGATGTTCAGTGTCTCTTACTATATCCCTGCCCCTTCCCTTCCTACTCTTGTTTAGTACTCCATTTCAATTATTCTCAAAGTATAAACAGCTTTTAAAAAATTATTATTATTATTATTATTATTATCCATTTCACTGAGTAGTAAGGAAGGCATGGAATTAAGTCCCCAAGGTAATGAGCATGTCACAGAACCAGTGTGTGGCAGGGTGGGGGAACTGCATTTAGAAATATACTAATCAAAGAGCTACATCATGAGGAATTAGACACAGGGAAGTATAACAAAAAGCCAGGGACTGAGCAGAGGTAAAACACATTCTCACAGATAGTAGAAATATAGTATGTTTGAAACTAAATACATAACTATCTCACTAAAAACATTTCTATATGGTTTGTGGAGCATTATTTTTTTAGAAGCCACTGATAGATAGATATACTTTGGTCATATCAAATGTGTTTCTCTCCTCTTTTAAGAACAATTTCTTAATTGCCAGGTCTTGTTTGTACATTTTGGCTGTAAAATTAATTTGTCTTGTAAAATTTTGTTGTGTGTTTGTTAAGAGAATATAGAATACCTGCAGTGAAATATATTGAGAGTGAAACATATCGATTTATTAAACACTACCAAATTGCTGAATAAGAAGAGTGAATACATGCTCAGATATCATGTATAAGTTAACAATTGATATGGACTCCCAAGACTATGTTTCTATTAGGTGCACAAAGATATTTCAAGAAGAAAAAAACAACATGATGATGATCAAAGAAATTTGATAAAACCTTATATTTGCAGATTCACATGTAAGGTAGAGCAGTATGGTAAAATACAGAGATTGAAGGAACTGAAACTGGTAGTGTAAGGTTTACATCAGATCATGTACCACCTATATTCTATGTCAAAGGATTTGATATTTAAATTTTAATAACTAGCTCTGCAACACTGCAAGTTTTCTCATGTGTAAACTGGGGGCAAATTATATTTTTATGTGAAAAAAGATAATATGAACAAAAGTTTAACACTGTATCTCACACACAGCATGGACTTCAATTGTAAGAGATTATTATTATTTTATTGTTTCAGAAATCACTGCTATTTTTGGACCTGATTGAACATTATTGCTTTTGTATTATTCTCGAATTTAATTAGAAATTTATTTCTGCTATATTTTTAGTTAAAACTATAGTTATATACCCTAATATCCTCCAAGTACAATGATGTGCTTTGAAGACTATTGGTTATTGAATTTTATATGACCTATATGTTATATATAATAAGAGCAAGAGAGAGGTATCTACAAATTTAGATACAGGGATGAAAATAATATATTTGAAAACAGTATGATCTTAAATATGGAATTAATAATAAAGAAACAAATTATTCAAAATCATATAATAGCGATTGTTTCTAAAGATCTTATTCTGTATTGGGCATAGTTTTGAATACTTTACATATATTATTTGATTTTATCATTACAGCAATCCTACAGTATAGGTGCTATTTTTAATTCTTCAACAGTTGAGGAAAATGAGATATGCAGACAAAAAGTACTTTGCCTAATGTCACACAGTAGTAAGACATGGAACCTGGATTCCATATCAGTTAGTGTGATTCCACAGTTTGATTTTCACAACTATACTACAAAGTAATAAATGTATAATATTTAATGAGTAATTTTAAGATATTTTACTCACATGGGACTCTTCACAATTCAGCATTAAGTGAAAAAAATGCAAGTTATAAAATTGTATACAGTAAACAAAATATCAAAAATGTAACTTTCACATATAAATTGACCAGACCTTGGGACAAGAAAAGATTTCATAAACAGGTCACATAAAAGAAGACATCTTGGATTTTATAAAAATTAAAATATTTTATTTTATAGAGAAACCATTAAAAATGAAAAAGGAAACCAAAGGTGGGGAGAAAATATGTATAATACATAGTTCTGCCAAAGGTCATATAACCAGACCATATAAAGACATTCTATAAGTCAATTATTAAGAGATGAAAAAAATACAAAAGAGTGAACAAATAATAGGTACTCATATAAAGATCTGTAGTACCCATTAAATATAAGAAAACATGTCTAAAAATTTTAATCATAAAGAAAATGCAAATTAACTTTTCAATGAAATGTCTTTTCATGCCTCACTAGATTGGCGTGCGCACACACACACAAGATTGACAACATGTAGTGGTGACAATACAAATAGGAAACAACTGAAAATCTCATGTTGATGGGAGTGAAAAATGTGTTAAATATACATTCTGCTACACCTATCTTATGACTTAAAAATTCTACTTTTAGTTATTTAGTGAACAGAAATGGAAGCATTTGTGCACCAAAAAAGCCAACGTTAAAGTTCATGGCATCTTTATTCACAGTACTGCTGAAAGCGAAATGACCTAAATGCACTTCAACCATACAATGGATAAACACATTGGGGTATACTCATACACAGTCGACATTCATTAAACTGTACACAAAAGATCTATGCAAATAATCCAAAGATCTATATGTAAATTAGTCCTTAAAAAGGTAAACAAAGGATATACTAAATACTATTTGAATATCTTTTGTCTACCATATTCAGAAAGAAAAGATTTAAAATTTAAAATAGAAATAATAATTGAGTAAAAAAAACTACAACTAAAAAATTATGTAATAATTATTATAATCAAACTATACAATTGTTGAATACAAATAAAATAAAGTGGAAATCCTAAGAAAATAACTGTAGATAATTTCTAAAGAGTACTGAATAATTTATTAAGATACAATATGAATAAAAAAATAAAATGAAATAGTTGTTGAATAATATTTACATCAATGAAGCATAGGTTAAAATTTTCTGAAATATTATTTATAGGACTTTTAGAAGAAGATACTGGAAAATAGGGTGAATTAACTATATTAAAATATTATACATGGGAACTTACTAATTGCAGAAATAATTGTAAATATTCACACTGAAAGTTGATTCAAAATAGTTACAAGACTATAATATAAAATTACATCTCACCATCTGCATTAACACTTCACTTGATCAAAGACAAAGAGAAAATAAAAGAAGATATATGCAAGCAAATTCAGAAACCAACTTGCTCAATGTAAATTTCATAAAGGCAGAAAAATGTCAGTTGAGAGTGAAGTACTATTTTTATTCTGAAGAAAAGTAATTATCTTTCAGAATTAATTCTCAGCTAAATAATCATTTATGAGAGAAGAAAATAAATTTTCATAAATAAAAATACAAAGAAAATTTTACTTCCCACATATCGAGACTTCACTTTAATCATTAACTTCATGTAAAATATAGTATATATATATAGTATTTCTATGTTGTATATCTGTGAGGAAAACGATGGCTAATTAAATGATTCTAGAACAATAAGCTTCTCATTCAGAGAGTGAAAGATACACAGACACACATACAGACATAAACCTGCAGAGAATTAGATTCGTATTTCATTGAACAGTCTACTCCTATATTAATAGAGAAATGTAACCTGGGTAATGCCCATACCTTAGTTTGGGTTCCTCTGAAAGCATAATCTCCTAAAAGAATTTAGGAGCATGTAGTTTATTTGGAGATTGATCCCAGGAAGCACAGCAATGAAGTGGGGTCACTAAGAAAGCGGGGAGAAAAAAACTCTAATAAAATTGATGTGTTGTTTACCATTGTGGGCAACAATTTTGTACTAGAGTCTCTGAAGAACCAGACTGAACACACACCGGACCTCAGAATTGTCTCTCTGAAAAAACCTAAATATGAAATATTGGGCTAATGGTTAAATAAACCTGTTACATATAAGTAATGCAATGCAATGATAAACATCAGGAAAATATTATCAATATGAATATATCAAAACAAGATTATTGTATGAGAAGTGATGTTGCTAAAAGTTATATTCACTATAATTTTTTTCACACAAATTTCTCAAGAAGAAAAAAGCTAAGCTGTATGTTTACAAATACATCTCTCATTAAAAAAGAAAATGAAGCATGAGTGACCATCATTCACATCAAGTTCAAGATAGTGATTGTATGCAGAAAAGAAGGATCATGGGTACAGAAATGGTTCTGATTTTTCAAGTAAATTTTATTTATTTTTTAAGTTGGCTGGAAGGTGCACAAGTTTTCATATGCTATTCTATGTTTTTTCTGAGCTTAAAATATTTTGCAGTGATATAATAAAAATGCCAGAGGTATAAAAAAGTTGTTTATGATTAAATGTAGTAGATGCTGGCTTTCTTATTACGTGAAGTGAATAAAATGTTATAGGTGGAACAGAGAAGCAATGCAAGTAATTATTGGATAAATTCCTGAAACATGATTTTGGATTTCAATACATTTTACCTATGTGAGAAGGGTAGAAGGTGGTGCATTCATGATAATATGTATAGGAAGCATGAACAAAACCACACTGGTGGGATATTATACTTATATTGATATTTTATAATTATAATGACAACAAGTACGATTTACTGACTTCTTATTGTGTTTATTTTTGTTTTTATATGTATTCATTACATGTAAAAAAAGTAATTAAAACAACTATGTGAGATAGAAGATATTATAATCCCCATTATAAAATTGCTTAAGTAGGTTAAGTAAGTAGTCTAACCTTAGGTATGTTAAGTAGCATGCCCAAAGGCATAACTAGAAATTGATAGAGACTGGTATAGACCACAAACACTGACTCCACTATGCTTGTTCTTAACCTATACTTACTATAATGGCTTTGGTACAGGCATTATAGAAAATAGTATAGAGCTTTTTTAAAATAAATAAATAAATAAAATAGAACTACCACAAGATCCAGCAATCCTACTTCTTGGTATATATCCAAAGGAAATAAAGTCAGTAGTTCAAAGAAATATGTATACTCCTATTTTCATTGCATCATTATTCAAAGTAGCCCAGATGTGGAAACAACCTGTGTCCTCAGCAGATGAACAGACAAAGAAAATGTGGTGTATATATAAACAATGGGATAGTATTTAGTCATAAAAAGAAGAAAATCTTTCCTGGAGGACATTATTCTAAGTGAAATAAGCCAGACACAGAAAGCTAAATACTGTAAGTTCTTACTTTTATATGAAATCTAAAAAGTCAAAATCATAGAACCAGAGAGCCGAACTAGTTAGGGGAAATGCGGAGATATTGGCAAAGGTTACAAACTTTCAATTATAAGATAAATAAGTTCTGGGGATCTAATGTAGAGCATGGTGATTATAGTTAATAACACTACATTGTATCTTGAAACTTGCTAAAGAGAATAGATTTTAAGTGTTCACAACACAAAAAGCAAACGGTAACTATATGAGGTAATGAATGTTTTCATTAACTTGATTGTGGTAATTTCATAATATATGTGTGTGTGTGTGTGTGCGTGTGTGTAACCATCATGTGTACCCCTTTGAAAAATCATATTGTATAAGCTACACGTAGACAAATTTTGTCAATTATACTTCCATAACTCTGGAAAACTTCCAGTTAATTTGAAATTCTATATCTTCTAAATAACCTTACAATAAATGAAGTTATTTAGGCAAAGGAAAACAGAAAATATCACCAGTAAAATTATATCAAGGAAATATTTAAGTTTATTATGCAGACATGCGTAAAATCGTTACATATGGAGTTTTCAAGATACAAGGAGGAATGAATAACAATCAAAATAGTAAATACGTGGGAATATTTAAATGAATATTGACTATCTAAAACTATACCCTATGTGTACAAGTTTTAAAATTTATAAGAAGTAAATTAAACCAACAATAATATATAAGTCAGAAGGTAGATGAATGGATGGACTAAAATTTTCTATGATACTTTATGAACAGAAGGCTAATTTATATTAAAATTTGATAAGTTGCATGGGCATTTGTAGGGTAATGGCTAAAATAATTGTAAAATTATGTATAAATTCAAAGAAAATGTGACAGTAATAATACAAATAATTCAAAAAAAATCTCTTTGTTGTGAATGATCAATGATAGTAAGTAAATTTAATACAATTTAATAGAAAAATAATAATTATGTTAAATATGCTTGAAATTAGGAGTGTATTTAAAATACTAAAATTGTCAATTGCTTTAAACATAAATTCTTTAATATTTGTAAACAAAGACAAATTTAATTATAAAGATTAAAAGGCTGAAAGAAAAAGAATAGATATTTATAAGTTGAGTTTACTGAATAATTTTAAACTCTGTAAATTTCACAAGGTCAGGGAAAGTGGCGGAGTCACCATTTTATCCCCACATCCTATTGTTATGAGAATAAGCATTAAGAAAATGATTATAATTATATTGGAAGAATAAAGAAGCTCCATGAAAAATCAATTAATCTAGCAACAATAGATGCATTCAAACTTGTGATATAAAAATATCAGCCAGATATTGAAAAGAATAAGAAAACGATATAACGTGCTAAATAAAATAATAAAGGACAAGGAAAATGCATAATGGATATTGAAAAATGATCTGAAAAGCAGGTAAGAATTAAATGCTCTTATATACTTACTGAAGAGGGCCAACATAAATACATATTTTGACATAACTTTATGAGAAAATTTATCTCTGGCTTAAGTTTCATAAAATTACACATTAAAATCGTATATATCAGGTGTCATTTTTTTCCCTTTCCTTGTTTCTGTAATAATATTTTCTTTACATGGTCATAGATCTGCTTAGTTCTGACTCCATATATGACAGGGTTGAGCATTGGTGGTACTACAACATAAAGATTGGCCAGAAGTATGTGGATATAGTGGGGGACATTTCGACCAAAACGGTGTGTCATAAAGGAAAAGAGGGCTGGTGTATAGAAAGCAAGAATTACAAAAACATGTGAACCACATGTGCTGAGGGACTTGATTCGGGCTTCACGGGAAGGAAGACGGAAAACAGCATGGAGTATCTGAACATAAGAAAGCGCAATGGCTATGATGTCAAAAAATAGATTACAAATTGCACATAAGCCATAAATAATATTGATCTTGATGCTGGCACAAGATAGGCGAGCGAGACCCATGTGCTCACAGTAGGTATGGGGAATGACGTGATTCCCACAGAAGGGCAATCGCAAAATGAGAAATACAAATGGAATCACAAAAATAAATGCCCTCACTAACACACCAAGACCAATCACAGAAACAACCTTGTTGGTGAGGATGGTGCTATATCGGAGTGGGTTGCAGATGGCCACATAACGGTCGTAAGCCATTGCTAAGAGGACTGCTGATTCCATAAGTGTGAAACTGTGAATGAAAAACATCTGAGTGAGGCAAGCTTCAAAGATGATCTCCCTGAGACTGAACCAGAAGATTCCAAGCATCTTAGGAATGGTAGCTGTGGAGAGACCCAAGTCAGTGGTAGCCAACATGGCCAGGAAGTAGAACATAGGCTGGTGCAGGCTGCTCTCCGCCTGGATCACAAACAGAATAGTGAAGTTCCCTATGAGTGCAATCATGTACACAACACAAAAGGGAAAGCCAATCCAGATGTGGAGTGTTTCCAATCCTGGGATCCCCAGCAACAAGAAGGAGAAGAGGTGAAATTCAGTGTCATTGTGAAGGAACATCCTATTTGATAAGGCATAAGTCTTCACAAATGTATGCTTATCCAATGTACAAGTTGCCAGATAATTTTCTGTAGCTTTGGAGACATAACAATAATAATATAAGAACACTTAATAAGCTAACTTCTCTCATTATTGCCATTATCATCAACAGAATCTCCCCTTTAATTTTGACCAATTTAATATTTTGTTAACTTCTAAATATAGCGATGGCAATTAATTCCATTAGATTAGATGACAGCAGAACTATCAAGAAACACCTGGATTAATCAAAATTTAAAAATTACTTTAAAGGGTTAAAATGGGTATATCTGTTACTATTAAGCCATATCGTTAATAAATAGTGAAAACAGCAAAATCAACAACCAATTAGTGAGGTGTTGCTTACAATTTGCAAGGCTTTTTGTCAAACCGAAAAAGTCATTTCCAATATTAAAAACAAAACTTGTCAAGCAGAATTTAAATTTCCATATTTTATATTTAAGTCACCTGAGAACCAGAGTTTAAAAGGTTTAAAATGTTTTTAATAAAGTTAAACTAGGGAGGAAAGCAGTGAATGGAAATGGAAGGAAAATGAAAATAAAGGAAAAGATAATATGTGCTTAACCTGTTACATATATACAGATACTATACACAAACACATATGCACACATATACACATAATACTCCACACACATACAATTACACAATCTTTTTTAAAACTCACATCTTTCTGAATAAAATATGTTGATATTTCTCATTCATAGCTGAGACAATTGTGACTGTAGGAATGTAAGACTCATGTCAAAATATTAATAAAAAACTAAAGAGAGAAAAAAAGGATTATTGCAAAATTAGGTGCATGATATTTCAATCATTTACAAAATTTCCTAAACCATTATGTCTTCATGTAGCTTGCTTATAACATTTGATAAGAGAATATTTTCATTCATTCATATGTGTGACTATTTTGTAGTAAAATGTCTCTCTTCAGATCGTTTGCAATTCCACAGTAGCAATACCAGTTATGACTTCATTTTCAGCAAGAAAGTCAGGGTATTATCTAGATATTGATATAAAAGGGGGACAAGAAGAGGAGTGTCTGTGATAAACAGGATATGGAAGGGGCAGTTGAGTATGGATGGTAAATGTGAGGAGAAACAAAGCTAGGAACAGGAGGCATTGTCAGCAGGAAACTGTGGAAGTTACTATGGGAATAGCTATTGTTTCCATAAGGTTATGTCATTGCAATAGAATCATGACTACTTTTAAAAAGTAATGATGATTCCCTTCATACACTGTTGGTGGGATTGTAAATTGGTACAGCCTCTACAGAAAACAGTCTGGAGGTTTCTCAAAAAGTTAAAAATGGATATATTTTTTGACCTACCTGGGTATTTATAGAAATAAAACCAAAACAATAATTCATAAAGATCTATGTACCCCTATGTTCATAACAGCACAATTTACAATAGCCAAGATATAGAAGCAACCTAAATGCCCATCAACAGATGATTAAAGAAGTTGTGGTTCATATATACAATGGAATATTACTCAGCCATTAAAAAAATGAAATCCTACCATTCTCAACAAAATGGATGGACCTAGAGTTTATTATGCTGAGTAAAATAAGTCAGACAGAGAAAGATAAATACCATATGATTTCACTTATATGTGGAATCTAAGGAACAAAACAACTAATCAAAAACAGACTCACAAATATAGAGGACAATCTGGAGATGGCCAGAGGGGAAGAGGGGCTGGGGGATTGGGAGAATGAGGTGAAGGGTTAAAGAAGTACAAATTAGTAGCTGATAGATGATCCTAGGGATGGAGCGCACTGCATAGGGATGACAGTTAGTATTAATGTAATATAAAGAGGAAAGAAAGAGCAATTGGGGGATCTTTTCATAAACTATATAAATGTCTAACCAATGTACTGTATATTTGAAACTAATAATAAAATAAATATAAAATAAAATTTAAAAAAAAGTAATGACGATGAAGAGCAAGAGGAGTGAAAGTAAATTTCACTCACGGAGGCAAGTTTTTCTGTGAATCCCATGGGTGAAATCAGGAAAAAATTCAACAAAAGTTTCTCTTTTTCCAGTACAGTAGTCACCCCTTATATATGGTTTCACTTTGTGTGTTTTCAGTTATCCACTCTCAATTATGGTCCAAAAATATTAACTGGGATATTCCAGAAATAATCAATTCATAAGTTTTAAATTTCATGCCATTCTGAGTAGCATAATGAAATCTCATGCTGTCCAGCTCTGTCCCTCTGAATCATTCCTCTGTCTCCACACTGCAGACACTAGTCACCCTTAGTCACATAGTAGCTGTCTTGGTTATCAGATCGACTCTCAGGGTATTGAAGTGTTTGTGTTCAAGTAAAACTTATTTTACTTAATAATGGCTCTAAACTGCAAGGATATTGATGCTGGCAATTTGGATATGCCAAAAAACAAAAACAAAAACAAAAAAAAACCCCCCTTAAAATGCTTCCATTAAGTGAAAAGGGCTTAATAAGGGAAGAAAAAAAAATCATATGCTGAGGTCTCTAAGATAAAAACTAGACTCCTATCTGTGACAACGTGCAGAAGGAAAAAGAAATTTGTCGTCACACCTCAAACTGCAAAAGTTACAACCACAGTGCATGATAAGTACTTATTTTAGTTGGAAAAGACATTAAATTTGTGGATAGAAGACATGATATCATCCTGGCTTGACGATCTTTCTGACATGTCATTAGAAGGTCAATAGTAGCCTAATAGTGTCATAATGCCTACACCTTTTACTTCACTTCATCTCATCATGTAGGAGCTGTATCATCTCATACCATCACAAGGGTGAGTACAGTACAGTAAGATATTTTGAGAGACAGAGACCACATTCATATAACTTTTATTATAGTATATTGTTATAATTGTTCTATTTTAATACTAGTTATTTTTGTTAACGTCTTAATGTCTTAGCGAGCCTTTATAGGTATTCATCATTTTAATATTAACTTTAATATTACTTGATGCAATAGATTCTACTAAGTGATGCTGGAGATAGACAAAAATAGACACATTTTATTTGCCATTAAAGGATTTATGAATATTTGCCATTAAAGGATTTATGAATATTTTATTGAATTTTCAGGTCCCCAAATATAGTGCATATCATAAGAATACAGCTCTATTAATTGTTTTACAAACTGATCACATCCATGTAACCAGTATGTAAATGAATGAATAGAAATTATCAGTATTACTCAGATATATGGCTGATCCTAAATGTGATCTATTAATTCTCCAAGCTGTATCCTTAGTCTTAGTTCCCCAAAACTTACCCCACATCTCTTAGCTTCCTCTCCTATCCTTCTTCTTTCCCTTCATCCATCACTGTGAAGTAAGAATTCATTGTAAGTTGGTACATGGGGAAGACACCAGACTGAGCACCAGGATGGAATCCTATTTGTCTTTTCTCAACCAGTTTAGTCTTTATGAGGGCTTAGCTCTTTGCCCGGGAAGAGATTTCAATAGAATAATCCCTAGAGCAGTGGTCCCTAAACTTTTTGGCACCAGGGACCATTATTCCTCTGAGAATCTAATGCCTGATGATCTGAGATGGAGCTGAGGCAGTGATGCTAGTGCTGAGGAGCTGCTGCAAATACAGATGAAGCTTCACTCGCTTGCCTGCTACTCATCTGCTGTGTGGCCCAGCTCTTAACAGGCCATGGACCAGTACTGCACTGCAGCCCAGGGGTTCGGACCCCTGCCCTAGAGCTAGTTTAGTAAAGGATACAAGGTCTCTGAGGATTCTAGTTTCTAATTTGTCCCTGAGTTATGAATACAAAGCTATGACTTCTAAGAAAATGAAGGCAGGAAAATAGTGAAGTTTTCTGTTTACCTTGTGAGTCTCCATTAACTTTTTGTTAACTTGATGTGTGTTAGAGCACACAGTGATTGATGGAACACATTCTCTCACCACCGTGGATCATCATTAAGGGGGGATAGTATAATTTTGTGTTTAAGAACAGGGCTCTTGAGTCAGAACACTTTTGTTCCACTTGTAGCTCTATAAATTCACTAGCAAAAGTGACATTAGAAAGGCTATTTATCCTCTTAATTTTGTTGACCATTTTCTTTTTCAGTTGTTTCTTCTGCTTTACTGCACCAACTCATTTCTCATTCATAGTTAATATCAAAGGTAACTATTTACTCTTTCAATTATTTTTGTTGTTGTTTAATGTTGTGATTAAAATTTGTGTTATATACAATAGGCAAAATTAACATAAGATTTTGCAATGGAACCCTGTAAACTTACCAAAAATTTTTAGCAAATGCTATTATTGCCTTAGATGTTTCAAGTAAATCTAATTAGTCTATGAAAAAGAAAAATTTTATTGGTGCAGGTATGGTCCTACATAGTCCTTTTGCTTTCTTTCTTCCTCAGAGATAGTAACTAAGCAATATATCTCAAAAGCTGGACTTACAGAGACTTAGTTAATGCCAATAGTCTCCACATGGGTGTGTGACCAATATGATACTTTCAAAAGGGGGTCCAGCACATGGGGATTAATGCCCTGTGATATTTGAGGTTTAACACTGCCTTGAATTTTTAAAACAATTTTATCTTTAAATTTAAGTTCTATAACCAAAATCTGATATAAAAATGGGACAGGTCCTGAGGTTTGGAGCCTGGCTCATACATTCATACACATCTACTATACCTGCCATATCTACCCAGGATGGAGTCAGCGATACTCCTGGCCATGACCTATGATCACTATGTGGCCATCTGTAACTCTCGTTGCTACACATTGGTATTGACAAACAAGGTGGTATTCATTATCATATTGGTGATCCTACTGAGAACTTTGTCTTTTGCTATACCCTTTGTTCTACTCATCCTACGGTGACCATTTTATAGGCACCAAATTATCCCTCAGACTTATATTGAGTGATAGGCATCAATGGCCTGGCCTGTGCCAGCATCAGGATCAACATCATCTATGGCTTATGTACTAGTTCTATCTTGGCTTTTTACATTATAGCCATTGTTATTTCCTATGTCCAGATCCTTGGTACTGTCTTTGACTCTCTTGCCAGGACTCTCAGCTCAAAGCACTCAGTACCTGTGGCTCTCATGTGTGTGCCATTTTGGCTTTCTATACTTCTGCATTTTTTTTTCATTCGTGATCCATAGATTTGGCCAGAATATACCACACTACATTCACATCCTTCTGGCCAATTTCTATATAGTCATTCCACCTCCTCTTTATCCTGTAATCTATGATATCAGAACTAAACAGATTAGAAAACAGGTGCTGAATGTATTTTTCAAGAAAAATACATAGCTCTGGTAAAGAATTAAATTTAAGAAGAGAGTGGTACTAATTATCTACACTGAGAAGGGGAAGAGAACATTTAGAAGTTATACAGCTGTTCTTCAGGAAGGCCTGTCAAGCTCCTTCACAAATCCAGAAATGGAAAGTTAAGCCCAAGTCAAGTGTATGAATAAAAAGGTTATGTAATTTTTAATTGTTTGAAAATAATTCAGATTTCTCATGTGAAAAAAATCCAACACTTTTTCTGTTTCAATTATGACTGAGTATATTCATTATGACTGAGTCCACAGTCATAGTCAAAGTAAAACTACCTCCCCACAAAAAAAACCCATACCACAAACAAACAAAAACTATAAAGCCCTTTACATTCTGATTTCAACAAAAATAGTGCCTCTCCCTGACTAGTATTTCTCCCTAAAATAAGAAATGCTGGAATATTTCCCACATGCCTGGATTTCCTATCAAAAAGAATGTTATTCTTGACTTTGCCATGTTAATATTGGAAGTATGAAATTGATATCATGACTATGTCGTATGAGAAAGTTTGAGATTTTCTGCCACAAGTGGAATTTCAAAAATTTGGCAATGTTGGTAAATTTGCAGTCTTTTTTGTTTTAGATCTGTATTGTGGTGTTTATTTGATAGATGGACACTTATAAAATCTGACTTACTGATACTAGTTGTTAAACAAACAATTATCTTTCAAACAGTTTTGTCTCTGTGTCTTTTTTGCCACTCCACAGAGGAGTTTCGCCCTTATGGAATGTCTTAGAGATGTTCTAAGTATAGTTTT
>NW_011889212.1:311267-314082 GCF_000151845.1 Pteropus vampyrus | reverse complement strand
AATGGAACCCTGTAAACTTACCAAAAATTTTTAGCAAATGCTATTATTGCCTTAGATGTTTCAAGTAAATCTAATTAGTCTATGAAAAAGAAAAATTTTATTGGTGCAGGTATGATCCTACGTAATCCTTTTGCTTTCTTTCTTCCTCAGAGATAGTAACTAAGCAATATATCTCAAAAGCTGGACTTACAGAGACTTAGTTAATGCCAATAGTCTCCTCATGGGTGTGTGACCAATATGGTACTTTCAAAAGGGGGTCCAGCACATGGGATTTAATGCCCTGTGGTATTTGAAGTTTAACACTGCCTTGAATTTTTAAAACAATTTTATCTTTAAATTTAAGTTCTATAACCAAAATCTGATATAAAAATGGGACAGGTGCTGAGGTTTGGAGCCCGGCTCATACATTCATACACACCTGTTATACCTGCCATATCTACCCAGGATGGAGTCAGCGGTACTCCTGGCCATGACCTATGATCACTATGTGGCCATCTATAACTCTCGTTGCTACACATTGGTATTGACAAGCAAAGTTCTCAGTAGGATCACCAATATGATAATGAATATTCATTATCATATTGGTGATCCTACTGAGAACTTTGTCTTTTGCTATACCCTTTGTCCTACTCATCCTACGGTGACCATTTTATAGGCACCAAATTATCCCTCAGACTTATTGTGAGTGATAGGCATCATTGGCCTGGCCTGTGCCAGCATCAGGATCAACATCATCTATGGCTTATGTACCATTTCTATCTTGGCTTTTTACATTATAGCCATTGTTATTTCCTATGTCCAGATCCTTGGTACTGTCTTTGGCTCTCTTGCCAGGACTCAGCTCAAAGCACTCAGTACCTGTGGCTCTCATGTGTGTGCCATTTTGGCTTTCTACACTTCTGCATTTTTTTTTTCATTCATGATCCATAGATTTGGCCAGAATATACCACACTACATTCACATCCTTCTGGCCAATTTCTATATAGTCATCCCACCTCCTCTTTATCCTGTAATCTATGATATCAGAACTAAACAGATTAGAAAACAGGTGCTGAATGTGTTTTTCAAGAAAAATACATAGCTCTGGTAAAGAATTAAATTTAAGAAGAGAGTGGTACTAATTATCTACACTGAGAATGGGAAGAGAACATTTAGAAGTTATACAGCTGTTCTTCAGGAAGGCCTGTCAAGCTTCTTCTCAAATCCAGAAATGGAAAGTTAAGCCCAAGTCAAGTGTATGAATCAAAGGGTTATGCAATTTTTAATTGTTTGAAAATAATTCAGATTTCTCATGTGAAAAAAATCCAACACTTTTTCTGTTTCAGTTATGACTGAGTATATTCATTATGACTGAGTCCACAGTCATAGTCAGTTTAAAGTAAAACTACCCCCCCCACAAAAAAAACCCATACCACAAACAAACAAAAACTATAAAGCCCTTTACATTCTGATCTCAACAGAAATAGTGCCTCTCCCTGACTAGTATTTCTCCCTAAAATAATAGATGCTGGAACGTTTCCCACATGCCTGGATTTCCTATCAAAAAGAACGTTATTCTTGACTTTGCCATGTTAATATTGGAAGTATGAAATTGATATCATGACTATGTCGTATGAGAAAGTTTGAGATTTTCCGCCACAAGTGGAATTTCAAAAATTTGGCAATGTTGGTAAATTTGCAGTCTTTTTTGTTTTACATCTGTATTGTGGTGTTTATTTGATAGATGAACACTTATAAAATCTGACTTACTGATACTAGTTGTTAAACAAACAATTATCTTTCAAACAGTTTTGTCTCTGTGTCTTTTTTGCCACTCCACAGAGGAGTTTCGCCCTTATGGAATGTTGGAAGTCTTAGAGATGTTCTAAGTATAGTTTTACTTGTGTGTGTGTGTGTGTGTGTGTGTGTGTGTGTGTGTGTTTTAAGATGGAACTCTAGTTCTATGTGATATCACCCAGTGTTCTCTAGTTCTCTATGACCTCATTGACATTATGTAGAAAGTATTCAAGGGAAAATATGCTTGTAATTCCTTGCCAATAAAACAAATTTTTCAGCTATGTTTTATTTCAGGACTTCTCAGAACTTTTAATTAACAAATATCCATTTGAAACTAAGATGTTATAGATGTCAGAATGTTCCTTAGAGAGTCCCATGACAGTCATATTCTGTAGAAAGCACTTTAGAAAAAAATTCTACTTATTTTTATTGCAATAGAAAATATGATGTCATAAATTCTTAGAAGGAGTTTGTATTGCTTATCATCATAACTTGAACTGGAAATTATTTGAAACTAGTTAATCAGTTATGCTCTGTAGTTATAGGCACAAGTAGCCTTTTCCAGAATCCTGTTTTGACATTGAACCCATCCCTTATCTATTTTTTCATTCTACTTATTAAACGAACTCTAATTTACATGGCCCCAATTCCATCTTGAATGCTTTGCAAAGTGTTCATTCTCTTTATATATTTTGACTATTTAGTCTTTAAAAGTTTGGTAGATTTCACTAATGTAGACATCTGGGCTTAGAGTTCTTTGTGTTAGAAAGTTGTTAACTACTTTTTAATAGGAAAAGGACTATTCAGGTCATCTGTTTCTTCCTGTAGTTGCAGTGAATGCCCTCAGTGAATGCATCACAAGATTCGTGTTCCTTTAGCTTCACCTTGTGTTGAGGATGCTGACTGATGAGACAAAAGGTTTTCTTGGTGCCTACCTCACTATCAGCTTTGATCTTCCCTTTGTTTCTATGTAGCAGATAAGACCACTCCATATTCTCTACCCTCCTTCAGGAGTACAGCACTGTTACTTGTTACTTGA
>NW_011889212.1:308980-311217 GCF_000151845.1 Pteropus vampyrus | reverse complement strand
TGCCAATAAAACAAATTTTTCAGCTATGTTTTATTTCAGGACTTCTCAGAACTTTTAATTAACAAATATCCATTTGAAACTAAGATGTTATAGATGGCAGAATGTTCCTTAGAGAGTCCCATGACAGTCATATTCTGTAGAATGCACTTTAGAAAAAAATTCTACTTATTTTTATTGCAATAGAAAATATGATGTCATAAATTCTTAGAAGGATTTTGTATTGCTTATCATCATAACTTGAACTGGAAATTATTTGAAACTAATTAATCAGTTATGCTCTGTAGTTATAGGCACAAGTAGCCTTTTCCAGAATCCTGTTTTGACATTGAACCCATCCCTTATCTATTTTTTCATTCTACTTATTAAACGAACTCTAATTTACATGGCCCCAATTCCATCTTGAATGCTTTGGAAAGTGTTCATTCTCTTTATATATTTTGACTATTTAGTCTTTAAAAGTTTGGTAGATTTCACTAATGTAGACATCTGGGCTTAGAGTTCTTTGTGTAGAAAGTTGTTAACTACTTTTTAATAGGAAAAGGACTATTCAGGTCATCTGTTTCTTCCTGTAGTTGCAGTGAATGCCCTCAGTGAATGCATCACAAGATTCGTGTTCCTTTAGCTTCACCTTGTGTTGAGGATGCTGACTGATGAGACAAAAGGTTTTCTTGGTGCCTACCTCACTATCAGCTTTGATCTTCCCTTTGTTTCTATGTAGCAGATAAGACCACTCCATATTCTCTACCCTCCTTCAGGAGTACAGCACTGTTACTTGTTACTTGATCCCAGCTAGTCTTGTGAAGCTGGGGATAACATATTACCAATTGGGTTAGTTCAGTCTCAGTCTTAGCCGGGAGCTGTGTTTCCGTGTCTTGAAAGTGGAGACTTTTCAGTAATTCTGCCCTTTCCTTAGTGTTGCAGGAAACTTCTGATGAATCTGCTTGAAGCCCAGGGTTATAGAGTTGTTTCGATCCTTTTCCTTAGGAGCAATGGGCCTTCACTTGTGCTCTTCCTCCGGTGGCTAAAAGCTTTTGTTTCTTAGGTGAGAAAAACTGGGCAAGGTGTAGTTCCCATCCTACAGTGGCTGATATTCCTCTCTATCAGGACTGTTTTATAATGAAGGCCTTCTTTGGCCTCTAGTCTTCCCCTCAGATTTTCTCATGAAGATTCAGTTGAGGTATAGGGAGAAAAACTCAAGGTGGTGTGAATTCCCCTTTGTGTCACGTGCACATGACTACCAGCCATCCTATATTCTCACATAGGATCACACTCAGCTTTGAGGAATTGTTCAAAAATTTGAACAAATTCTTTTCACTGGCTTGCATGGCATCTGGCATCTGACCCTGGTAAACACAGGATCATGTTCCATCTTTCTTTGGAGTTGCCTATTTTTCCTTAGTTTTGGGGTTAGTTTTTTGGTCTATGATTTCAACTATCTGACAGGTTCAAGAAAATTGTTAGTTTTTAAATCTAGTGTGTTTTTGTCATAAAGTTTTGAGTGATAGTCTTTTTATTTAACTTTGTATATGCTAAGTGAAAACTCTAAGTCCTGGTAAAAATTTTAAATTTGTTGTAGCATCTGAGTGGAGGGACATCTATGTGTCCATTGTCAACTTCCTACAACTGTATTTCTCAAAGCAGGGACTGTGGGATGCTGAATCACAAATACCCAGGATGATTGATAAAAAACAAATAGGATTTTATTTATGAACTATATCATAGAAATTTTTGCATATGATCATTTTAGAGTCAACCTGAGCAGTCTGTATTCTTAATAGGCTTAAAATATTCTAAATTTTGAGAACTATCATTCTGGAAAGTTGAGACATGATTATTAATCATATTCGTGGATGGAGAAAATGTGATAATCTTTAGGAAGTGAGATAGTTGAATGCAGAACTGGCTAACTCAAAACTGAACAACAACCCACCCTCTGCCATACACGCACACATGCAGACACATATACACCCTTGACTTGACTTAATCCACAGGGAACTTTGTTTAATTACCTACCTGATGGAATTGTCCTATCTTCTGGAACTGTTTACTGACTTTCTAAATTCTATAGCTTTGGCTAATTATCTATTTTGTACTTCTGTCATAGTACTTGTCACATTGATATAGCATAGTGTAATGTAACTAAATATAGTGGCCAAGAATGTAAATCCAGTGGCAAACTTCCTAAATTCAATCTTGGCTTCACTTTTCACCATTTCTGTGACCATGAAAAAGACAAC
>NW_011889212.1:300021-308930 GCF_000151845.1 Pteropus vampyrus | reverse complement strand
AAAACTCTAAGTCCTGGTAAAAATTTTAAATTTGTTGTAGCATCTGAGTGGAGGGACATCTATGTGTCCATTGTCAACTTCCTACAACTGTATTTCTCAAAGCAGGGACTGTGGGATGCTGAATCACAAATACCCAGGATGATTGATAAAAAACAAATAGGATTTTATTTATGAACTATATCATAGAAATTTTTGCATATGATTATTTTAGAGTCAACCTGAGCAGTCTGTATTCTTAATAGGCTTCAAATATTCTAAATTTTGAGAACTATCATTCTGGAAAGTTGAGACATGATTATTAATCATATTCGTGGATGGAGAAAATGTGATAATCTTTAGGAAGTGAGATAGTTGAATGCAGAACTGGCTAACTCAAAACTGAACAACAACCCACCCTCTGCCATACACGCACACATGCAGACACATATACACCCTTGACTTGACTTAATCCACAGGGAACTTTGTTTAATTACCTACCTGATGGAATTGTCCTATCTTCTGGAACTGTTTACTGACTTTCTAAATTCTATAGCTTTGGCTAATTATCTATTTTGTACTTCTGTCATAGTACTTGTCACATTGATATAGCATAGTGTAATGTAACTAAATATAGTGGCCAAGAATGTAAATCCAGTGGCAAACTTCCTAAATTCAATCTTGGCTTCACTTTTCACCATTTCTGTGACCATGAAAAAGACAACTAATTTTTCTATTCCTCAGTTTCCTTAAAGTGAAGATATTAATCCTTGTAAAATGAGGTTATTAACGGTACAAACTTTGTCTAGTTTGCATGAGAATTTAATAGGTTAACTTATGTAAAGAATTCAGAAGGAACTATGAGAATGTAAGCCCTATATAAGCATTAGATGTTATTATACTGAAAAAAAAATGTTGTATGTCTAAATCAACTGTATCAAACTATTGGAACAAAATGTTTCCACCCTGTTATTAATGTTCATGTATTATAATGCCCATTCTTTTGCATGCCCTTATTCACTATATGTTGGGGAGAAGCTGCAATAGATTTGAAAATTTGCTAAGAATAAACTGAGTAATTTTAATTAAGACTTCTTCTCCACCACCACCACCACCCACACACTTCCTGGTAATGAGACTTTCTATAGATGTTACATGTTCTCTGATGTTCCTCCATGTTGTGAGTCTTCTTGTTTTGATTAGAAATATATGCCTAACTCTGAGGTTTAGTTAGAGTGTTCACCGGCTCTTGAGCAAAACCAAGTTCTCCAGAATAGTCTTCATCACTAAGAAAAATGATATTTTGAACTCACATCTGCCACACCTTTTCTTACCTCAGTCTTTTTGGGAATCACATGGGAAATAAGGATATATTTATTGTGTGCACCTCTGAGACTTTGAAACTGATTATAAACCTTGCCTTAGACATCTCTGTAGCCCCCACAAATTCTTATCAATAATTAGATATTGTCTAGATTTAAACTGAGGGTAGTTATGGAGGATAAAATGAGCAGCAGCAACAATTTCGACATATGAGCCTTTTTTCACCCGAGATTCCCATTCAGTGAGATTTGGTTATATATGAAATCATTCTGAGATTATAGGAAAATTATGGCTTTAGAGCTAGAAATACTTTGACTCAGCTTCTCTACTCATTATCTCATTGAATATGAGTTTGTTGAGCTATTTATCATATGGTTATTTATGATGATTAACTCTAAAAATATTGTAAGAGTTAAGTGATTATGTATACAAAACAGAATACAGAGCTTGGAACCTCGTAAATCTTTAACAAATGTTGATTCTTTTCACATTTTAGCTTGGGGGGTGGTGAAGTACATGTCTAAAATATATTTTAGAGGTCAACTAATTTCTCTCTGCCTTAATTTGCACAGCTGCAGCTCAATTTTAGCTGGATCTAAAAATCACCTAGGAGACTTTAAAATATAGATGTCTGAACACTACTCCCATTATAGTTTTGCCTTCTCCAGAATTTCATTGAAATAAAATCATAGTTTGTAGTCTTTTATCTGTTAGTCCAATGCTTGTGATATTTATCCGTGTGAAATACAGAACACCAAATGAAGCAATAGGATTTAATGACAAGGAAAAAAATAATTAGCTACAAAATCATAATTTGGCCAACAAAAGACTTCTTTAAAGTAATAACAGATTCCAGAAGACTGTAGGAAAATGACTTCAAAAGGCAAAGAAAATGTAACAACTGGAGAATGAAATTGTATAGCTAGAAAAATATCATACAAGAATGAGGATAAAAAAAAATCTTTAGATGAACAATTAGAGAAATTAGCACTAATAGACTCACTAAGAAAGTATTTTTGCACATTTTCCCAATGTACTTGAGAAACAAGGTCATTTAGTCAAGAAGAAAAGACTAGGGTGAACAAAGAAATTTTTAAATCTGGTAGTAAGTCTTAAATGGTAAACCAAAGATATGTGATTATATATTGGGTCAATTTAAATATCTCTTGTTTTTAGCTTTGGATGATTTTCCATAGTTTTTGTTTGTTTTGTTTTGTTTAATATTTTGATAAAGAGTTTTACTTGGTAATATAGCTGCCTGAACATAATGATTATTAAAACATAGAATATATCTTTGAATGAGTTATTTCTTACAGAAAAATGTTAGCCGTCTGACCATTAAGAGAGGATCTTGATGAAGACACACATTTAAAGACAAATGATATAACATTTGTTCAGATACCAGTCAGCAACAAAAAGGATTTAATTCAAAGGCTTTGAAAAACTGAAAAATTTAAGGAACCTGTCCCATATTTTCTTGGTCCTTACCCCATAGATAATAGGGTTCACCATGGGTGGGACCAGAAGGTAGATGTTAGCCACAAATATGTGGACATGGGGAGCCACATAGCGCCCAAACCTGTGGGTGAGAAAAGAGAAGAAGGCTGGAGTATAGGATACCAAGATGATACAGACATGGGAGCCACAGGTGCCCAAGGTCTTGAGTCGGGCATCTTTGGATGGGAGGTGGAAGACAGTATGCAGTATGAGGACATAAGAACAAATGATTAATATGAAGTCCACTCCTCCTGTAAGGAAGGCAACAATGAGGCTGTAGGCTCTGCGAATTTTTGTCTCAGCACAGGCAATCTTGATGAGGGCCATGAACTCACAGTAGGTGTGTGAAATGACATTGGTTCTGCAGTAGGGAAGCCAACGTAGCAGAAAAGGGTGAGGACTGAGCAGTACTGTGCCCCGGAGTATGATAGCTAGACCCATCCCCCCAATTACAGAATGTGTTAGAATAGCTGAATGTCTTAATGGATTACAAATGGCTACATAACGGTCAAAAGCCATGGCCAGGAAGAATCCAGACTCCATGGTGGAGCAAGAGTGAATCAGGAAAACTTGAGTGAGGCAGGCTTCAATGCAAATCTCTCTATCATGAAACCAGAAGAGACTGAGAAGTTTAGGTACAGCTGTAGTACACACAATAAGGTCAGCTACAGCCAGCATGCAGAGGAAGAGGTACATTGGCTCATGGAGGCTGGGGTCTGTCTTGATGATAAACAGAAGAGAGAAGTTTCCTAGTAAAGCCAAAAGGTAGGCCACACAAAAGGGGATGGAAATCCAGATGTGGGCAGCCTCCAAACCAGGAATGCCAATGAGAATGAAGGTTGATGGATGGACATTTGTCTTATTGTGTGCTGACATAACAAGCATCAGATGTTTTAGCTTTCTTTTCATGAATTTTTCTCTAAAGCAAACAAATAATAATTTTAATATTTTGAAATCTGTGGTGAGTTAAGTAAACTAAAATGCAGAGATTGCAGGTCATAAAGTAATTACAATGTCCTTAAATATGTATATAGGAATTGTTTCATCATCTAAGTGTCAGATATTATTTCAGGGTTATAATTTGTAAAGTGGCTTATCTAAAGATGCTAAATGAAGGAAAATAGCTAGTCATCAGATATCAGAGTTAAATATATGAAAATCAAAAATCTTCCATATATTGAGAGGAAAAATGATACCAAATGAAAGCTGAAGAATGTATATGAGTAATGGATTTGGACAACTTAGTAATAAAAGTGCAATTATAGGACACTAAATAGAGTGAGACAGAAGAAATAATAGGAGGTTTTGAGTAGAGAATATTCTTTTCTAATAAGATTTTAGTCATAATAATTTTGGGACTTACACACTTACAGGGTATAGCTTTGAGACTGAAATACCAAAATCTGGAGAATGTGCCAATTACTGGGATTCCCATTAACATGGGATTCATTCAAGATGACCAGAGTGGACCTGAGGACAGTGTGTCAGGAAATAAACAGCTCGTTGTATTGGTCACAATTCTCTATTAGCCTGGAATTTGTGTTTACTCCTGACCTTAGCAGCAAGAATTATAACAATATAATTATAATACATATTCTGAGCTTCCTTCACTTTCTTACATGTACCAATTAGTCAACTTTATGAAATGCTATTAAGTTCACTCTATAAGCAGTCTACTGCATTCAAGCTTTCCTTCATAATCCCTCCTTTGCTCTGCATACTTCTCCTTCATTGGCTGATCTCTACCCCAATTCCCAAACTATGATTTGCAAATTATATTTGTTCCATATCTTAAGATTATTAGAACAACATTTTGAAAGTGAAGGGGAGCAGAATATGCTACCCCCAAATATGCCACTCTGGCGTGTTGATTATTTTGAATTAAAATTATTTGAGAAATAGCCAGTACAATAAGGACACTCTGACCCTCCTTTATCCCATGAAAGCATAAAATAAATCCATGTATACATACCCTCCTTGTACCAGGAAGATAGAAAGAATCATTATCACCAGAAATAGGGTATTCAGGGACAAGAAATCTACATAAACAAAACTTGTTACTTCTTTACTAATTTACTACCCAAAGTCCAGGTCCCCTTGTCTTGTCAATTCTTCACAAATTTATTTTTTCCTTTTCTAAAAAGAAATAGCTTCTTGCTTTGGTGACTTCTTTGAGTCTCATATTTTTATGAGTCTCTGTACATACAAAATTAAATTTGTCTTTTGTTAATCTCTTATATTGATATAATTATATAACTGCTAAAGAATGTAGAAGGAAAGAAGGAAAAAATTTTTCATCCCTACAAAAGTTGTACTCCTTTCTTAATAGACAGTTTGTTTTTCCTTTTTTTCTTATTAGGAACACATTTGACACCGTTCCTGAGACACTCTTTTTACTTTATGAGTAAAGTCAAGATTTATGGAGTCTCTGTGATCAATTAAAAAAAAAAATCTAAACTAGTGTCCATTGAAATGGGGACTGGACACCAATATTGAATTAAAATAATGACACACATTTTTATCTCTCAGTCTGTTGTGGAATTTTCAGACTCAAAGTTTTTGCTTACTTTGGCCTTTGGCCTTTAAGTTTGCTAGGAATGGATGTTCTCTTTTGACCCATGGAAACATGGGTCACGGAGCTTTGTAAAGTTTAAATAATGGCATTTCTGTGTGAATTCTGGTATAAATTGGGACACAAAGGATACAGGAAAACCAGATTATAGGTAAGTTATGTAATAATATAATAGACATTTTTAAATGCTTAATGTGATTCCGTTGTTTTCCTAAGAACGTTTTATGTATTAACTCATAAATTTTATCCCCATTTTAAGATGAGGGGAATTAAGTGACTTCTATAAGGTTAAACAGCTGGCAAGTGATGGACCTTGTTTCTAGTTCACACACTGATTCTAGAATTGTTATTATTAATTATAGCGATAAATTGCCCTAATGATGTAACAGTCTATTTGCATTTGTGCATATAAGAAAGAGGATAGGAATTATTCCGTATCAAACATTAGAAAAGACCAACATCATTGATTTGATTATGAATACTGATTAAAGCGCCCCCAGCCGCCACTTGCCGTCATTTTTAAGTCCATAAAAGAACTAGTCCAAATCTAGGCTTTCTTTTTGTAATTTACCCCCTTCCAATGTACTTACTCTTAAAAGATGAACTCTTACTTCCAAGTGAAAATTCACAGAGTGAAAATTCACAAAAGCTCTCTCAATCTTACCCTGTTCTACCATTAGGTTTATTTATATATACATCGAGCTAATGCATTTTTCATGCTTTCCCTTTTTTGTTGTGAAATGAATTTTTATATCCTTTTATCTACATATGTCATTCCATCAACATTCTCAAACTTTTTATGCACTTTAACCTTCACTGTCTCTATTTGCCTATCCCATTACATAACTTAAATATATTTACCAATAGAAAGTATGTGGACAAATTATGCAGAGAAAACATTCACACTGAAGTGAATGTAAATATTCAGTCACATACGATAGATCTTATTTTTACTTGCAATCGGGAAATTAAAATTTAAAATAAATATAATACAATTCATACATTATATTTTTAACCAACAGAATATCCAGAATGATTATAACAAGTGTTAGTGTGGTTTGGATTAAAAAGCAGCTGTTATGCACACTTGATTGGAGAAATTGATCCAAATTTTAGAAGAAAACTATGTAGTAAACATTATTATTAAAAAAAAAACACAAATTTTGGCAGAACAGTTTAACTACTTGTCATCTTAGGGAATGAATAATGTTCACATATACACATGGAAGTATATACAGTGATTCTCATTGTTAAACTGCCTGAAATACAATAAAAATGAAACATTTAATATGTCCACCAATAAAATAATAAGTTAAAATATATAGAATATTTATATTATGGAATGTTCATAAGCACTTAGAATAAATTATATTTATAAAAAGTGATATAGAAGGAATTCAAATGAAAAATAGAAATTTGATTTTTTCATTAACATTGAAACACATACAAAAATTAAACATTTGTGCATGTGCATATGTGTATGTGCTATAACATATAAATACATTTATACTGAGAAATTTATAAATACAGAAAACAATCTAAAAGGATACATACTCAATTTAGTAAAGGTCTAAAATATAGGATAAATGAGAAGAATATGGACAACATAATATAGCTATATCACTGTGGTTTGACTTTTTTAAATAGTGTCAATGTATTCTATATTTTCATGTGTTACCTGTATAGTTTAAGGTAAGTAAATAAATAAATGCAGAGTTAGAATTGTATTCATCAGAAAAAAATACAAACCAAGAAATTACAAATGAGATTTGGCCTTCTATGTTTTGTAAAATATTAGGAATTTTTCTAACCTCTTAAAATACTTTTTCTCTTATCTTTCTGTCTAGAGAACAGGTCACCTATTCAATTCATGAAGTTGATAGCTCATGTCTTTGTTTTTCATGATATTTCTTCACACACAAAACATCTTAGTAAATTGGTTAGAAATGAAATCTCTACTCACATATCAGCTTCTCTGAGTTTTTTTTTAAAGAAACTTTGAACTATCAATAACATCCTCCCCTCAGTGTCCCTGTGGTTTGTGCACTTGTCTTACTTGTCTTCTGTCTCTTGTCATATATTTTATATTTTTTCATCTCTTTTTCCTTTATTATACTGCAAATTCTTATTTGGCATAGGACATATATTTTCATATTTTATCTTATTCCAATGAATTAATGAAGACAAAAAGAAAAAGAATTACTATTATTCTTCTTCTGGTAAATAATTTCAACATAAATGTAAGACAATCAGAGGAATCGCTATAGATTTATTATAGTCCACATTGTCCTTAAACACTGTGGTATATTAACAGTTTCCTGATTACAACATTAAATCTCTCAGACATACTCAGGGATGAATCTTCAACAAAATTGAATTCTATCTGCATTTTTTTCTTATCTGATTACGGGATGCAGAAAAAGAGAGAACAGAGGAAAAGAAACTCATATTTGCTTTTGAGAATAAAATAAGTAAACTATAATGTCTTCTAGAAAATTCTACATCCCTATTCATCCCTTAACAAAAGTAAAACAAATCTACTTGAATTGGCTTATATTAAGGTACTATATTATTTACGATGCAGACATTATCCCAGTTAATCATAAAGGAAGTTTTTGGACAGATAATTATACTTATAACATAGATTAAAAATAAGCTCAGAATGTTCACTTAAATTTCCTAAAGCTATTCTACTATGAACTCAAGGAGATGGAATTCAAACCCAAGTATAATCATAATGTTTATAATCTTTACATTAATCTTTACATTAGGAGATGAGCACCTCATAAAATTTTCTAAATGTCAAACAACATAATGCATGTAAGACTGCTTTGAGCGGCATGAAACATTGCTCAAATATCATAGATTTGCTCAGAAGATAGGATTGATACATCTATACTCCTATTTTTTTCTTCATCAGCCTTCCTCTGATGTACTAAACCAAACAGAGAAACTTATGTACAGATTTATTCTCAAGCAGTTACAGCCTAATCTCAACCCATAACAGTGCAAACAGCAGCAGTCCATTCAGGGGCCACCAACCCAAATGAGTTCAGTTGCCCCAAGAAATTCTACACATGCCTGTTTTTCAGAGCCTGTTTGCTCTAGGTAGAGCCTTGAAACCTTCTGTTTGGCTATTGTCCGCCTAGCCCCCGACACAGATGAGACTGACCACACTTTTACCTTGCTGGGGTTCTATGGGGATCAGGATTTACACCTACCCGGTCTGAGAAAACCTTTAGTTCTCTCAAGGCTTATAGCTTTTCCAAATGAGCTCAGCTATAGACATGTTTCCTAATTTTTGAGGCTCCCATGGGCAGGGAGTGGAGAAGGCCTCTTGATGGTGTCAAGGAAAAAGACCATTGGGAGTTAAAGATTTTAATTCAAAACTCAGGTCCCAAGCCTTTAGGGGTAACACCTTAATCACAAGAGAATCCAAGAAGGGTGGAGGGAGGGAAGGTGAGTCTTTATCGATTGTCTCTGGAGCCTACCTCTCAGAATCATTTGCTCTTAAATATATCATATGTATGTATCAAAAAAA
>NW_011889212.1:298872-299971 GCF_000151845.1 Pteropus vampyrus | reverse complement strand
CTTCCCTCTGGTAGCCACTAAACCGTTGTTTGTGTTTATGATGTTTTGCTTGTTTATCTTGTTCATTTGTTGCTTTCAGTTTTATATCCCACATATGAGTGAAATCAAGTAGTTCTCAACTTTCTCTCTGACTTATTTCACTTACATTAATAATCTCTAGATCCATACATGTTGTCACAAATGGCAGTATTTCATCTGTTCTTATGGCTGAGTAATATTCCATTGTATAAATGTATCATTTCTTCTTTAGCCAATCATCTATGAAAGGGTGCTTTGATTGTTTCCATGTTTTGGCCACCATGAATAATGCTGCAATGAACACTGGGGTGCATATATGTTTAGAGACAAATGTTTTCAAATTTTGGGGGTAGATACTCACAAGAGGGATTGCTGGGTCATATAGTAATTCTATGCTTAGTTTTTTGAGGAACCTCCATACTATTTTCCATAGTGGCTGTACCAATTTACATTCTTACCAGAAATGTATGAAGATTCCTTTTTCTCCACAACCTCTCCAACACTTGTTATTACTTATCCTGTTGTTGATAGCCATTCTAACAGGTGTGAGGTGGTATCTCATTGTGGTTTTGATTTGTATTTCCCTAACAGCTAGTGAGGTTGAGCAACTGTTTATATGTCTGTTGGCTGTTTGTACATCTTCTTGACAGAAGTGTCTATCCAGGTCCTCTATTTTTTAGCTGGATTTTGTTGTTGTTGTTGTTATTGTTTAGTTGTATGAGTTCTTTTTGTATTTTGGATATTACTCCCATATCAAAGATGTTGTTTGCAAAAATCTCCTGCTCATTTGGTTGCCTTTTGGTTTTGTCGATGGTTTCCTTTTGCTGTGCAGAAGCTTTTTAGTTTGATATAGTCCCATTCATTTATTTTTGCTTTTACTTTTCTAGGCTTTGGCATCAAATGCATAAAATTCTCTCTAATCTAAGGTCCATGAGTTTAGTACTTATGTTTTCCTCTATACATTTATATCTTATATTGAGGTCTTTGATCCATTTTGACTTAATTTTGGTACACTATGACAGATAGAAGTTTAGTTTCATTCTTTTATGTGTGGCTTTCCAATTTTCCCAGCACTGTTTAT
>NW_011889212.1:297410-298562 GCF_000151845.1 Pteropus vampyrus | reverse complement strand
CTTCCCTCTGGTAGCCACTAAACCGTTGTTTGTGTTTATGATGTTTTGCTTGTTTATCTTGTTCATTTGTTGCTTTCAGTTTTATATCCCACATATGAGTGAAATCAAGTAGTTCTCAACTTTCTCTCTGACTTATTTCGCTTACATTAATAATCTCTAGATCCATACATGTTGTCACAAATGGCAGTATTTCATCTGTTCTTATGGCTGAGTAATATTCCGTTGTATAAATGTATCATTTCTTCTTTACCCAATCATCTATCAAAGGGTTCTTTGATTGTTTCTATGTTTTGGCCACCATGAATAATGCTGCAATAAACACTGAGGTGCATGTATGTTTAGAGACAAATGTTTTCAAATTTTGGGGGTAGATACTCACAAGAGGGATTGCTAGGTCATATAGTAATTCTATGCTTAGTTTTTTGAGGAACCTCCATACTATTTTCCATAGCGGCTGTACCAATTTACATTCCTACCAGAAGTGTATGAAGATTCCTTTTTCCCCACAGCTTCTCCAACACTTGTTATTACTTATCCTGTTGTTGATAGCCATTCTAACAGGTGTGAGGTGGTATCTCATTGTGGTTTTGATTTGTATTTCCCTAATAGCTAGTGAGGTTGAGCATCTTTTTATATGTCTGTTGGCTGTTTGTACGTCTTCTTGACAGAAGTGTCTATCCAGGTCCTCTATTTTTCAGCTGGATTTTGTTGTTGTTGTTGTTTAGTTGTATGAGTTCTTTTTGTATTTTAGATATTACTCCCATATCAAAGATGTTGTTTGCAAAAATCTCTTGTTCATTTGGTTGCTTTTTGGTTTTGTCGATGGTTTCCTTTTGCTATGCAGAAGCTTTTTAGTTTGATATAGTCCCATTCATTTATTTTTGCTTTTACTTTTCTTGGCTTTGGCATCAAATGCATAAAATTCTCTCCAATCTAAGGTCCATGAGTCTAATATTTATGTTTTCTTCTATACATTTAGGTCTTATATTGAGGTCTTTAATCCATTTTGACTTAATTTTGGTGCATTGTGACAGATAGACGTTTAGTTTCATTCTTTTACATGTGGCTTTCCAATTTTCCCAGCACTGTTTATTGACGAGGCTTTCTTTTCTTTATTACATATTTTTGGCTCATTTGTCAAAAATTATTTGC
>NW_011889212.1:290341-296228 GCF_000151845.1 Pteropus vampyrus | reverse complement strand
TACATTTAGGTCTTATATTGAGGTCTTTAATCCATTTTGACTTAATTTTGGTGCATTGTGACAGATAGAAGTTTAGTTTCATTCTTTTACATGTGGCTTTCCAATTTTCCCAGCACTGTTTATTGACGAGGCTTTCTTTTCTTTATTACATATTTTTGTCTCATTTGTGAAAAATTATTTGCCCATTTATATGTGGGTTTATTTCTAGGCTCTTAATTCTGTACCGCTGGTCTGTGTGTGTGTTTTTTTCTGCCAATACCATGCTGTATTTTTGAATTGTATGCTTGAAACCTATGTGATTTTATTAATCAATGCCACTCCAATAAATTTAATTAAAAATAAATAAAATCACTTAGATCTTTCCCCTTAAAAAAAGAAAAAAGAAAAAATAGTCTCTAGTCCCTTCATTTTAAACAATGCCTTTTTATTTTTAATATAGAAAAACATAAAGAAAAAACTAACATTGATTATAATGTTAACTTGATTTGGTTTAATTTTGTTCTATGATTTTATTATTTGTATAATTTTGAATATTTAAATCATATTAGAATTAAAAATTTTATACCATAACTTTTTTATGTTATGACATATACCTTAATTATTTTCATAATTCATCAGAATAAACTTCACAGAAAATTTATTATATTATATAAAAGGGAGATTTTGATAAAAATTGAATTGTATCTAAATATGAATGTGGAAAATTTGACATATTTAAACATACAATCCTCTCAGCCATTTGAAGGTATTCTAGGCTCCTTGAAGAACTTGAACAATTTTAAAATCATTATTGTGTCAATGTCACTAATTTTTAGATTGTAGAACTTGAAATTTTATCATTTTATTTTTACATTTAATTATGTTCTTTATGTATGTCTTAAGTCTTGTGTAAATTACATATATACAGTGGGGCCCCATTATATGGGGATTCTATATTTACAAATTTGTCTACTCCCTAAAATTTGTTTGTAAAGCCAAATAAATGCCTGTGGCACTTTAATAGTCATTTGAAGATATGTAAAGAGCTGGGAAAAATTTGAGTTGCCTGACAAGCATATTCCAAGCTGAGTTTGAATAAAGTGATATCTGACTTCTCATTTTTGGCTGTAAACAAGTGACATTTTTGTGTTCTATTCATGTTTTTCTTATTTTCATGCTTTTGTTGATGATTCTGTTGTTTAAAATGACCCCCAAGTATAGAGCTGAAATGCAATAGACTAAATAGATATTTTTTATTTATTTATAAAATGCACTGGAATAAAATACTTTTCTAGTGTTCCTAAGTGCAAGAAGGTTGTGATGTATCTTGTGGAGAACATAACTCTGTTAGAAAAAGTTTTTTCAAGTAGGAGTTATAACATTGTTGGTTGTAAATCAAAAATATAGTACACCCAGACAAAGGAAGAGAGAATTCACCTATCTGAATATGAAGACACTCTGGAAAGTACTAAAGTAACATCTGTAGTATGTGATAAAGGAATGAAAATGATGAAAAGAAGGTTACATTTGTGGATTCATGAGATGACAATTAATAAAAAAATGTAGTGCTCCACATTGTTGTGAGGTCAAAGATACTTATAATTATATTACTTTCACCTAGAGTCAAAAAAAAAAGTCAACCTCTTCTGGGCTGTGCTGGCTAGCTAGCACATTTCAAAAGGCAACGAGTCTTGAAAAATGTTATAGTTACAGTTGAGGCTGTTTTTGCTTATCAGGAGGCTGCAGAAGAATTTTTAAAATGCCTGTTACAAGAAAGTACACAAGAAAAGGATTCTGTGGAAGAGCGAGTTTTCAACGCTGATGAGACTGGCTTATTGTATAAGAATGTTTGTGAATGAACATATTAATGCAACTGGACTCCAAAGCTTATGGCTTGTAATCGTTTAAGGACTATACCATTAGTCATTTGTAAGAACTATGGATTAAATGCAGTATCTTTAAGCGGAAACACAAATAAAACGAGGTTACGTATTGGTTGATTAACAAAAATGCTGTGCCAAGAGATTCTCAGAAACCTAACTCTGTATTTCCAGGAGGAGCAATAGTTTCATCCTTTCTAATTCACTGTTCACAGTGACTTTATAGAACAGAACTGAGAATGAGAATTGACTATGTGTGTGAATACATGTTATATATGTGTGTATACAACACACACACACACACACACACACACACACACACACACACACACGTTCAAGGATGAGCTTGCTTTCTCTCTCCCCCATGGGAGAATTTATAGGCAGAGAGAATCTCTCTGGGTGCAGAGCAGTGACAGGTTGGAGGAGAGGTGATGTAAGTAAAGTAAAACTTTACTTTCTATCCTTTCTAATCTGTCTTTTCTTGTTCTATGTCCTACTGGGGTCTCGTAAACTCTCATTTGGAACTCTCACAAAGATATTTTCATCTATTAATGGTTGTTAAATTGGTGTATCCATGAGTGGAAGGAGAACTACTGGGACCTCCTAAATCTGTCATCTTCCTACCCTATACTTCATTCTTTGGACTTCCTTAGAAGCCAGTGCCCTCTAAGGCTCTCTACTTAAGAGACTAAAATCTTCAGAGACCTTGTGTCCTTTACAAAACCAGCTCTAGGGGATATTCTGTTGAAAGCCCTTCCAGGCAAGGAACAGTGCCCTCATAACAACTGAGCAGGTCAAAACAAGACAGAGACAGGATTCCATATTGGTACTCAGTCTGGTGAGTCTTCCTATGTCCTAATTCACAGTACATTCTTATTTCACAGTGATGGGCAAAGGAAAAGAAGAGGGATAGGAGAGGAAGAGAAGAGATACAGGATAAGTTTTGGAGAAGGAAGACAAGCTGAAGCTTAGGGAAAGAATAGGATCACATTTAGGAAGGGCCATATAACACTAGAAAAACATTGGGATTTCATCCTGACCTTTTGGTGTGCATTTAGAAAAACCAGTCTCCTGATATCTAAAGAATGATGGATAACATAGTATCTTTGGACTAGCTTCAACATGTTTTAAAGAATTATCTTTAAAACTAACAACATATTTAAGATTTTTATCTTTATTTTCTATATTTTATTTATAGATGAAAATGCTTATCTACTTACCTTTGATTACAGAGTGAATAAGCCATGAAACTGGTTTCAGTACACTTAGTATCACTGCAGAGCTCATGCTTTTAAGCACTGCAAAGTACTGTGCTCTAATAAATCCACGAGTGATGAGGGTCTAAACTAGCCCTATTAAGATGGAACAAATGTACCAATTTTAAAGATACTGAAGAACTCGAATTAATTGTATTTTTTTTTAATGTGTGAGGAAGAGAGGAGGTTGCTATTCAGAAGTTTTGATCTAGACAGTTCACTAAATAGTAATGATGTAAGACAGACAGCTATAAAATTTCATTTTTCTGTATGTCTTCCAATTATTTTTTCTTGGTTATTCATATTACTGTGTCTCTACTTAACCAACTACTGAAGACCTATTGAAGAATACAATTATCTGAATTGACAGATATAATTCCTTAATTATTTTATTTTTAAGTACAGAATATGATATCATTTTCCCCCCTAAAAACAACAATAAAAAAAAAAACTTACAAAAAGTCAGAAAGGTAACTCCTTTAATGAACTCTGCATCTATTAGCTAAAGTAATTTTCTTATTTATTGAGAATTTATTGCATATAGGTATGATGAAAAAGGGAAAACATTGTTTTCTAGATTCCTCAGACTATTGCCTATATTTCCAATCTTCAGAGATGTTATTTAAGAATACAAAAATTTTATTTCATAAAAGAATCTTCCATTGGAACTTACACTGATAAGTCACAGAATCTTTTGCTTCCTTAATTTAACTCTAATTTCACATCTTTGTTGTCCACATCATACCTTTTTAGAGTATTTACTATTCCAGTACCAGGCCAGAATATTATAGAAAAAAGACTTTTTTCTTTTGGACACTTCAGAAAGTGTCTTCCACAAAAAAAAAAAAAAAAGTATTTTTCTTAGCTTCTCTTCCTTACCAATGTTTACTATATCTTCCTGGGATCCCTCTGTTTCCTCATATTGTACTGCTCCTTCTATTACTTTTTTATTCTGGGCAGTACACTCTTCTTGGCTTTGCTTCCCATATATCAATGTCTGGATAATACTCTGGTTGTCTTATTGAAACTGTGATCATAATAGGTATTGCTCTTCTGGAAATCTCCAATGATACAAAATGACGAAAAGATTCTTTTTATTACAAAACAATGACACATAATGAATCCTTTATATATATGTCTCTAACAAATGCTGTAAATGAGGTAATGAAAGAATGGAAGAACAGTGGAGCTAACTTTGGAAGTGATAGGTTCAGTTTGTTCAGAATATGCTTTTTATCTAGTCCCTTCAAAATATTTGCCATATATCTTAAACACTTAAAATGACAAATGCCTCAGATTCATGATGAACATACTGGTATTTCTTATTCAGATGGCTATGACCTTAAAAGAGATTGTGTGTTTGTGTGATTTGTGTGGAGAGGAAACTGTATATAGGATATGAGTGGGGCATGAATTATCTTTTCCTTATTTCCATTTTAATTTATTTATTTCCTCTCTACCTTTTTGCTATAGCCTTTTAATTATGAGCATTTCAAGCATTTGGCAAGTCTTTTAAATTATTTGTGGTTCAGATCCATATGTAAAAATAGGGTTAAACATGTTCTCCTATATGTGTTTATAAATATTAGAGATGATATTTGACAGGTTCTGGCAACACTGAAAGGACTAGGCAGTACCTCAATAAACTGCTTCTTTTTAGTGGCATAAATATATATAAGCAGATGATATAGTACTTAGATACATAGAACTCTGGACCCAAATGTCTGCATTTGAATCTAGACTCTATATCCACCACACAAGACCTTGAGCAAGTGCTCTGAATCCTCTGTGACTCTGTTTCTTTATCTCTATAATGAGACCCCTAATAGTATTGCCTATAGAAAAAGTTTGAAATGAGTTAATATATGTAAATATTTTAGAACAGTACCTAGAATATAGGAAATGTTGTATGGATATTTGATATTATCTTTAATTTCATATAAATTGGGATATTGTTTCCTGATCATTAATTAATAAGGGAAGCTGGAATAAATTACATGCATGATAAATTGGAAGTTTGTGTTACTACAGCTCAGAGAAAAGAAGAAAAATGTCTAATTCTATCTTGTAACGAATATTCTGGAAAAGGGTAAAGGGAGTGAAGTTTTGGAGACAACAACCATGGAACAAGTTATAAGCTAGGCCATTTGAATAGGAAGTTATTTGATCCTCATAAACAATGTGAGGAAAGTGTTGTTAATCACATTTTAAACATAGAAAAGGCAAACTAGTGATTTCTATAATTAGTGATCAAGAGCAAGTAGCTTCATCAAGGCTTCACCAATAAATCTTTCACCTGTAAAATGCAGATGATTCTGTAACTATCTTGTTATTTTTGGGTGAGAAATGAGTTTATGTAGGAAATAATGTTTAGAACACTGGTTATTGATAAGCACTCTGTGAGTGTCATTGAATAGATACATACCAGTCTTAATTGTCTATACATGCTCTTCCCTGTTTTCTTTTGGAGCAAAAGAAAGCTTTTTACTAAATAAGTAAGTAAGTAAGTAAGTAAATAAATAAATAGATGGTAGCTGATAAATGTTATTTTGACTACATTTACTTCTTATTTTGTATAATAAGGAATAAACATTCACAAATGAGTTGATTTTAATCCTTTAGATTTATTTTTAGTATTTGAGATTATATCTTATTGAATCTGTGTGTTCATCAACACTTACTATACATCTTGTGTGTTAATACCTGTGTGTTGCCATCTAACCAAATAGAACCAATAGAAATAACTATTTCTAGAGGCTAGCAGATCTCTTT
>NW_011889212.1:286365-289206 GCF_000151845.1 Pteropus vampyrus | reverse complement strand
CTCAGCACATGTGGTTCACATGTTTTTGTAATTCTTGCTTTCTATACACCAGCCCTCTTTTCCTTTATGACACACCGCTTTGGTCGAAATGTCCCCCGCTATATCCACATACTTCTGGCCAATCTTTATGTTGTAGTACCACCAATGCTCAACCCTGTCATATATGGAGTGAGAACCAAGCAGATATATAACTATGTGAAGAAAATACTATTAAAAACATGAGGAATTGCAAAAGAATAGTACCTAACATATATGAGATGGAACTTTTAAGCAGAGAAATACCTTGTTATATTAAATTAAGTAAATTTAAATGTGCTTGACAGAAATGTTTATTTATTTTGGCTTCTTTCTGTATTTTAATATATTCAGAGAGTGAAAATTTAAGTTTCATTATCCAATTCATATGGCAAATGATAGCTTATCAAGCTTTATATGTGATATTTTTATCACTGGTATCAATAGATTTCAAGTAGAATTTACGGAATGTGCCATATTTTTTTTTTTTTGACTACCCTATATCATTTCTGTGAATTCTGGCTACCCTATATCATTTCTGTGAATTTTTTGATAATTCTCATTCCCTTTTTATCTCCAAGCCTCTCTGTATCTCTTTCTTTCACCTTACTCTGCATCCCCCTCTTGTCCCTCCCTTTTTTCCCCTCTATCTTCAGAAGTCACTCATCCTCATTCTGTTATAAATATTTAAACATTTAAAATTATGCCATAGATTAAGTCCTGATCTCGTACATGAAAACGAAGTGAGTAAATATCGGGACTACAAAAATCTCCATTATAAATTTTTGTGTAGAGTTTGTCACATTTAGGTTTTCATAGACCAAACTATGATGTAAACATGAATAAAGGAACCACTTACAGCCTAGTGAGGTTGCTTACTTTCATCTCCTAGCTCTGTTTTCCAACTTATTTTTAGACTCATTTTGTAGTTGTTTCCTTTGTTCTGTTATTCGTCATGTGATTTTAACAGCTAAGCAGAAATTGAATTCAGGCCTAGTTCTGTCTTTAATATATAAGTTTTAATAATCTTCAATATCATAATTCTGTAAATATAGTCATAGAGGTTTTCAAAGATCAAGCATGATGACTTAATTACATCATGTTCCTAAAGTACTATATATTTTACAGTTTTACATAATACCTTATAGTGTTCTGTATGTTGTTAATAGTAGATATAAAATAATCGTTAGCTGTATTATCATCATTATTATTTTATAAGTATGTTTTGTTTTTTATTCTTACTATTGATAACAGTGTTTCTACTAGAGACGTTTATGAATTTTTAAGTATCACCCTCAGATAAAATACCCTGAAGAAAATGTGATGTGACTAAAGTTCAATAGTATCAAATATAATATGAAGATTATATATATGTACATTATATATATATATATATATATACATACACACACAAGATACTAATGCGTAATGAATTTGTTGACATTTTATAAGCATTGTGATTGTCTTGAAATTTTTATTTAAAGGAAATTAAATGCTCATTTTCCCTACGTCCACCACAAATTACATTTATATTTTTCATATATATGTTAAACATTATTTCTTAGTCTTTAAAACAGGAATTTTTAATTTTGAAATAATTATTTTCATAATTTATTTTTTTCTTTCTCCATAGGTGATATGAGGGAAGTTATCTCCATAATCTTTGTCACCTAGCTCGTATTCTCTCAATCTAAACTTTATGTTCCTCTTCCTAACTTTCTGTATCTTAATTTCTTTTATCAAGTATGTGATAATCCTATCTCTGAAGTATCTTTACCACCAGCCACTGTTGGTCTTCCAGAGCAGCTCATTTTATTTCACAAATATCTTTTAGGTATTTTCCTTTCTGCCTCTGATGCTATGGCCTTATTTTGTATTTTTAGTGGCCAGCATATGATAGTTGCACTTTTGCTGCATTCTTCGCACCAAACATCTCTCCCAAGTTCACTTTTCCTATCACACTTACCATCTTTCTTGGTCTTCATTTTCTAGAGATATGTCTATTTCTTGATAAACTCTTCTACTATCCAAGTATACCTACTTTATAAGACTTATTGTCTTTCCTTTCCCTATTCACTAAATACAAGTGCCACATCAATTTTCTGGCATTTGCATTTTAATTTTAAAATATACCATTCAAATAAAATCTTTTTTCACAAAAAGGGAAACATCGGTACACATGGGAATGAATTTCTATATGTCAGCAAATTCTGGGGCAATTTCCCTTACACCTGTGAAAGTAGAGCGATACTCACTTTTCTTTATTTACTGTGCACTTACGCTTAGTTCTCTTACTTACAACTTAACATTATAATAACATGCAGTGAGTGCCTATCATTTTCTCTCTTCCTGGACCATAAGGAATTTGACTCACACTATTATTCAATAAATGTCTACCAAATGAATCAATCTACAAAAGAATGAAAGAACTTATGTGCTTGTTATTAGTCATAGTATAACACAAGAAAGTGAACATTAAATGTACGTAGTAGTGTAAGTTACCATTGCCAAAAATAATGTGTAGAGAAAAGGCTGAAAAAAAGAATATTATATTGCATCAAGAAGATGTGAGTACAAATATAGAGGACAATTTGGTGACAGAAAAAAGGGATGGAGGGTTGGGGGGCTGGGATAATGGGGCGAAGGGTTAAAGAAGGACAAATTAGTATTTGATAGATGGTCACGGGGATGGGGAGCATGGCATAGGGAATGTAGTTAGCTTTAATACATTTGCTAGGTGGAAAACCAGAGTAAAGAAAGAGCAACTAGGGGGATCATTTTATAAACTATATAAATGTCTAACCAATGTACTGTATACTTGAAACT
>NW_011889212.1:285959-286315 GCF_000151845.1 Pteropus vampyrus | reverse complement strand
GGGATCATTTTATAAACTATATAAATGTCTAACCAATGTACTGTATACTTGAAACTGATAAAAACAAAGATGTTAGTAAATGATTTAATTCTCAAATAATGGATTCATGCAAAATGTAATATAAATTACCAGATTATTTGCAACAATTGATCTTAATGTTATATATTTTTGTCTTAAACACTTTTATAATCATTATTCTGGTTAGGATGTCTCAGGTTGCAAAAAAAAAAAAAGAAAATCATGGTATAAATTTATTTTGACTATTATAAAACTATTTCACATAACAATAAGCCCAGTAGAAGATCAGGATCCAAAGTTGGTTTTTCAATGGCTCACAATGTATTTAAGGTTTTTTT